>NW_027069653.1:604397-653308 GCF_002906115.3 Quercus suber | reverse complement strand
AATTTTTTATTCATCACTAATGCAACTTACATTATTTTTTTCCATTTCTTTTATCTATCTCACCGTGCTCTCTCTGTTCATCAAGCTCAGTTCTCTGTCCTTCTCAAAAAAAAAAAACTCAGTTCTCTCTGTTCATCAAGCTCTCATCTCTCTCATCTCCCAGCCCACGCCGGCGCCGTCCCAGCCCACGCCGTCGCCGTCCCATGCCATCCTAGCCCACGCCGACGCCGTCTCAGCCCACGCCGCGCCGTCCCACGCCATCCCAGCCCACGCCGTCGCCGTCCCATGCCATCCCAACCCTCGCCGTCGCCGTCGCCCTCCCAGCCCACGCCGTCCCAGCCGTCCCCTCAGCCCACGCCGTCCCAGCCGATCCACTTCAGGTCAATGCTCTCTTCTTTTGTAGTGAATTTTTTCATCTGGGTGTTTGTTGTTTTGGCTTAATTTTTTTTGGGTTTAGTGTTATTTTGAGGTGTTATTTTGTGGTGAAAAATGGTGTTGTCGCTATGTTGTTTTGGGCAAATGTTGTTATTTTTTTGCTGTTTTTGCTGGGTATAACATCTGAATTGAGAAATTTATTGGGAATTTTCTGTTTGCAGCAGTGGCAGTGGCGGCGGTGGCGGCAGCGGTGGCGGTGGAAGTTGCAGTAGCAGCGGCGGTAGCGGTGGCGGTTGCAGGTGGTTGTGATGGTTGTTTATTGTATGAGATATATTATTTTATTGTAGTGAATGTATTATTTTATTGTGATGTTTATATTATTTTATTGTGTTGAAAGCTAAAATAGATTCACTGCTGCAGCATGTATGTAGGTAAAATAGATAAAGTGATTTTTGGTGGAGCTAAAAAGCTAAATTTTTAGCTCCACTGCTGCGAATGCTCTAATTTTCCACATTCATAACATTTGTTGGTATTTCATGCACGTGCGAATCACGTGATTTTAGACCTTTATTTATTTATTTATTTATATATATATTTGATAATACTAGTTACTCACACAGTCACACATGGTTGTCCGTTGTGCATGAAATGTTTAATTATAGTGTGACAGACGTTGAAAAGTAAGGAAAATCTTAGAAATACAATTTTTGCTTTGGCCCGTGCTAAGTCGTGAGCGGTGAGTTTTTAACTCCGCCATTCACAACTTGCCATGTGAGTAAATTGTGCTAAAAATTATAACAAAAATTATAGTGCTAGCATTTCTCAAAAAATAACTCTCAAATGAAATTGTAATAAGAGACTATATATATTTGTGATTTACGGAACCCAGATATATATCATCACTGATATCCTCTGCAAACTCTATAATTACTTTGTTTTACTGAACCCACTTTAAAAAAGGATTAGATTGTTTAATTACGATTTTTGAGACTAAAAAAAGGAATATCCTGAAATATATGCTCCTTGGCTTCTCTTTTTTGAGAATGTATATGCTCCTTTACTTGATGGATCCTATCGGGACAAATCAATTTATTTATTATTATTATTTTTTGGGTCTTACTAATGTCTATTGATAAATTATTTTTAAAAAAAAATTTTCCAGAATTTTTTTTTTTTAAATGACTAACTTTTTTGACAGTTTTTTTAAATTTTTCATAATTTTAAATAGATGATTAATGAATGTTCTAAGAGAACATATATTTACGGGACTTCAAAAAAAAAAAAAATTTCTTGATCATAAAAACTAATATAAATTATTACAAAGAAATATTTAAGATAAGATTCATGGTGTCTTTCCTACTACCGCTCACATTGAATTTGACTTGAATAGAATCTTTTGAATGAAAATCATTTATCAACAAAATTAGTTATTTATTATTCATAATTGGTAAGTTTGCAGAAAAATCAAACTTCAAATAGCTTAAATTTTCTACTAAAAGCATCCCAAGTTCTCAACCCAAAACCAATGTGGCTCTAAGCAACCTAATTATGGTTCATGATATTATCATTTCCTTGTTGAACGTAGAAAAATGTATAATGTTCAAAGAACTCTTTGCATGTGACTGTTTTTAAGGTTCCTAAACTCTTTATGCTGATTATTTACTTGAACAGATGGGAATGGCAAGTGCATTAGATACCTTATGTGGCCAGTCATATGGAGCAAAACAGTATCATATGATGGGTATACAAATGCAGAGAGCCATGTTTGTTCTTTTACTTGTAAGCATACCCCTTGCAATCATCTGGGTGAACACAAGATCTCTTCTAATTCTTTTTGGTCAAGAACACGATATAGCAACCGCGGCTGGGGAATATGCCTGCTTCATGGTCCCAAGTCTTTTTGCCTATGCTTTTCTGCAATGCCTTGTTAGATTCTTACAAACGCAAAACATTGTATTTCCAATGATGATAAGCTCTGCATTCACTGCTTTACTTCACATTCTTATATGTTGGATTCTAGTATTTAAGTCTGGACTTGGATATAGAGGAGCCGCCTTGGCAAACGCCATCTCCTATTGGATCAATGTGTTACTGTTGGCACTTTATGTCAAGTTCTCTTCTTCATGTTTAAAAACCTGGACAGGTTTCTCAAAGGAGGCCTTTCATAATATTTTCACTTTTCTGAGACTTGCTATTCCGTCAGCTGTTATGGTTTGGTAATTTGTATTTCTTAACGCTCTACATGGTTACCAGCAATACAAGAATAATTTCACTTTTTCTTCTATATTCCTCGCTGGGATTTTTTAAGAAAATAACTATAAAACTCATACTATATTATTAGTTAGGTAATATTTCAAACTAATTTGGTTTCTAGACAAATTGAGTCCAGAGAACTCGATTTTGCTCACTGGAAATCTTTGGACTCAAGTTCCAAACTCGAGTGTGAGACACTCGACTTTCAATGCAATTTTGCACAGCAAAATCGAGTCCAAAAAACTCGATTTGTTAGAAACCAAATTAGTTTGAAACGTTGCCTAACTAATAATATAGTCTGAATTTTATAGTTATTTTCTTAAAAAATCCTTCCTCACTGTGTTCGCTACATTTGTTATAATTTTTTTCTCCACCAGTTTAGCATGTAAATGCCTGTTTTCAGTTTTAAAGATCCTAATGAAGTTTACTGTGATTTGTTAACATGATTTTGAGCAGCTTGGAAACGTGGTCATTTGAAATGATGGTTCTCCTATCAGGTCTTCTTCCTGACCCGAAGTTACAAACTTCAGTGCTTTCAATTAGGTTAGTTCTTAACTTTGATGACCTTTTTACCAACTATTTACTCAATTTCCTTGATAATTGTGAGTTCCTGTTTAGACTTCTGCATTGTTATGTATGAACTAACCCAACATATGTTTGCCAGTCTTAATACAGGTTCAATAGTTTGGATGATCCCCTTTGGACTCAGTGGCGCAGTAAGGTGAGTCATGCTGATAACAGTTCTACTTCTGATATCAAGGTCATCAATTTTAAGGGAGTTTATACATTTTGGCATTTAGTAGCTTGATTGGTGCTGCTTCAAAAATTGTCTGTACTAACATTTTCGAGTTTGGACATATTTAAACTTTTGAGCTTCAGAAATCATAACTTGTTGAGGCTGGAACAAGTCACCCACTTTCTTATTCTATGCCATATCTTTTAATATGTCATGTTTTTCTTCTTCTCAGTACTAGGGTCTCAAACGAATTAGGAGCTGGGCGTCCTAAAATTGCGCGTTTGGCAGTATGTGTTGTATTAGTGGTTGCCATCACAGAGGGTCTATTGGTTGGATCAGTCCTGATACTGATACGCAACATTTGGGGATATGCATATAGCGATGAAACACAAGTGGTCGAATATGTAGCAGGCATGATGCCAATTCTTGCAATATCCAACTTTTTAGATGGCCTCCAGTGTGTTCTTTCAGGTATTTCTTGATTTCCATTCTCTCCTAAATCTACATCAACAATATCATAACCAGATAAAAAATAAAATTAAAGGAAAAAAAAAAAAATCTCCTGGGCTCTTGTCCATGGGATATCCTGAATCTTTATGTACCATGGAATATACAGAGCTGTCGAAGAATAAAATGTTTGGTGAACATTGTCCACTAAAATTTTAGTTGGTTAATATAAAATTTCAAATCTAGTGTCTAGTCTGTTATCTCAATTCCTGTACATTTAGGCAATGCTAGAGGATGTGGTTGGCAGAAGATTGGAGCATATATCAATCTCGGGTCATACTACATTGTTGGAATTCCAGCTGCTATTTTATTGGCATTTGTCTTCCACTTTGAAGGAAAGGTAAACTTTTTCATTCTTTTCCTGGTTTTTTTGTTTATTTTTTTCTTAACCTTAAAGTCCTTTTCCATGTTCACTTAAATTGCATTATAATTCAAGTAAGCTTATTTGTTAAATTGTTCTGGATAGGGGCTCTGGCTGGGGATCATATGTGCGCTCGTAGTCCAAGTGTCATCACTTCTCACTATTTCCATACGTACTAATTGGGAGAAAGAAGTACAATTCTGCATCTCCCTCTTTTAATTTTTTTTTTAATTAAATAAAAAGAAAATTAATCTTTTCTTGTTTTTCTCGTTATAAATCTCACATTCTCATTCTTCTATAGGCAAAGAAGGCTACAGAAAGAGTCCATGACTCCATTATTCCTGTGGAGATAGTCTCTTGAAGCTGAAGTGTGACTACAACAGAGAAACCTTATTACTAACTGGTGGTTAAGGAATAGATCTTAAGAAGTTTTGGGATCTTAAGATTGGAATTTTACATGCTTTAATGATTCAGTCAAGGTGTTTGATCTTTATAATCATTAGCAGATTTTGCGATCAAAAGATGCAGCTGACTAGTGGCTCAAATCGGCTCTCCAACCCCAAGTGAACCCTTGTTTTTAAGTGGAAAAGAGAAGATAAAAGAGCAGGACTAAAAAGTGCCTTGATCAAAAGGCTTGTTTCTTCCTACTTCTTTTACTGAAATGTGAATGTGCTTTCTTCTGAATAGCATAAACATGGACTTCCTTAGAAATGCTTTTGCTTTCTAACTTAAAAATTAATAAGAGCAGTTCTTTTTTTTTTTTTTTTTTTGGAGAAAAATAATAATAAGAGCAGTTATAGTTGTATAAAACATTTATTTATGCAAATGGTTAAGTTTATTTCCTGCTTATACATTTTCCTTCATATGCGATTTGCCAAGTTAACTATCTACAACCAGCTCAGATATGGTCTTTACACCAAACGTTATTGAATTGAGTTTGTGCATAATTCTCCGCCATATCTAAGTTTAATTTCGTAGTAGAAAAAAAAAAAAACTTCTAAAATAGCTTTAAATTGGTGTTAAAGATATTGTGACTGCACCTTCGTTGGATTTACCAAATGGAGTAGACTTGGCTGCAAGAGGACAGTTGACTTGAGGCTATTAATTTCCATAACTTGTTTTCTTACAACAATAAAATCACTCTGCTTATTTATCACACTGGCATCATTCCTCTCTCTGGCTTATTTATCACTCTGCTTAATAATACTATTTAAAAAATGTGCACTGAACTTGTCTCTTCCATACGACTTCAATGTTGGAACTTGTCATTTTAGTAGACCAAATTTAAAAAAAGGCTACCCTCAAATACTTTAAAATAGTCCTAATTAACAAATTGAATTTTAAAATAGTATTGTGGGAGGAGGAAGCCCGAAGATAAGCAATCGTCAAGTCGGATCCACCTAAGGTGTAACTGGGTTCAACTATCCCTCTAATCAGGCTCAATCTAGTCAAGGCAATTAAGTCAAGAAAAGTGAGGTGGACAACCAGCTTGAGGAGCCCGAGGAACGGTTACTTCTTGGGAGATAGGAGATAAGCCACAAAGGTCATGCGGGTGGAGGCCGAGGAGGATCATAGTGATGTATGAGTTTGAACACGAGGAAACTTCCGAGTGAAGCATCCATCACTTTTACATTTAATACACTATACCAACTCAATCTGTCACATTGATGATAAAATGACCCCTGAACAGTGCTCCCCATAGCCTACAGCCTATTCTACCGCTACCAATAATGTAGTGATGGGACAAGTATTTAAAGAAAGATCAACAACCCTTCAAGTGGAAGGCTGGGATGCACTCCTAGTAGCTATATATAGTATAGGAGGGAAGGTCCTCCTTGAGGGGGGATCATGAAAAGTTTGGAGAGAGAAATTGATTATTATAAAACCAAGAAGTGTATTTCTAAAGAACAGTTGTTCTTTGGCCTGCCCGAGGAAGGACTTAAATAAAAATTTCTCTTTTCCTAACATAACTCCTTACCTAAATTGTCATCCTTTCTAATTAATTTAATTTCTTTAGTTACCAACCCGTGATTACAAGAGATCAAAGTGTTGATCTTGACCACCCACCTCTATAAATTAATTGTATTAGGCCTCCATCCTAGCCCAGTCTCATCCGGGTTGGGCTTGGTTGATTTTTTTGCCCCTTACAAGTATTATTAAGTGAAAATGACATATTTTTATTTTCGTGTGTTCTCTTTCTTTTAATTTTTGAATCCGGTTGATCCTCCAACTACTATAAAACTTAATTTGGCTTTCGTAGTTTTAGATCTACAACATTTCCAGGGTCAAAGCCTTTCATTTCTCCAAGAAGCTTTTTTGCTCTGAATATGCATAAACTACTAGAACATGAGAGGAATTGAGTGTGTAAAGACGGCATACATTGTGGATGCTCGAAAGTGTTGCTTTAGGGAAGATGGGAGATGGAAGTCCCTCTTGAGTTTCCCTTTTCTTTTTCGATTTCCACATTGAGTGTAGGTGTGGCTGTGTGGGAAGTCCCTCTCCATGCTGCTGTTTGGAGGTTTTTGGAAGCTCAAATTTCTTCAAAGTAGACATTGTTGGAAAGATATAGATGTCTAGTTTTCTTAGGTTTTGACCCTTATGCAATTTGTAGCTATAGTCACTAAGATATTGCACTTGGAAGGAAGGTGGCATGATGCAGAATTTTGTGTAGAACTTTTCTTGGAAAATTAATTCCTCCTTATCTGGAGGGGATATTGTCAAACCTTTTTTTTTTTTAGAGTTGCTAATCCATCATACTTTCATGTGGTATATGCCTTTCACACATGTTGTAGTTGGAATAATGTTTATTGCACAAAAATGCCCCCAATAACAACCTTTTAACTTAACAAATAATTGAAATAGTATTTTTAATCAAGATTTTGATGTTTTTATGATATCTTATTTGTTTTAACTCTGATTTTGGTCTTTGAATTTATGTTTTAAAGGGGTACATGATTTTTAAGATGGAAAAAAAAATTATCTCGATCGTATGGTTGGATTTTTGGCCAACTTCTTGACTAGTTCCAATTAGAGCTAGTCGACATTAGTCAAACTTAGCCAAAATTAGCAAATTTGGGATTTTGAACTCTTGAATCATTAAAATGATTTATTCAACATCTGATTAAGATAAATAGGATTTTTTTCATATAATTCTTTATTTTTTACATTTAAAAATATGATTATTTTTATAGGGCTTAATCTAGCTGAACAGAATACAATACAAAATATTTTAATGAAACTCTCTAACACTTGGGCAAGAAATAGGCAAAGTGCAAGAAATGAATTTTTTTTTTTTAAATTTTTTTCGTATTTTTGCAACATATTATATTTGTTCACATCTGATATCCATGTATTTATATGTGTGTGTTGGTACAATATTTGCTTTGATTGGGCTACTACATATTTTGATCAATCTTGGTCAAAGTCGGTCTAGTGATGGTCATACTTGGTCAAATGTTACATTTTGCAATAAATCTTTTGAATTTGACCTAATTTGGTTTATTTTCAGTGGGGTGTCAATTGGGTGGGTTTGGGGTGGGCATAATTGGGTTGGATATATAAAACTCATTCACCCATTAAAACCCATTTAACTAATTATTTCTAACCCAAATCAAACTCAACTCAATTATTATGGGTAAGCCCCAACTCACCCAATTATCAAAATTACCAAAATACCATTAAAGTGAAAACTCTAACACTTTTTTGGATTACCTTTTCCACTCTCTCTAGTCTCTATTCTTGGGGTTAAGAAAATTCCACATAAGCACATCCACATCAGCAATTATATTAAAAATCCAAATAAAAAAATATTTTCTTTTCTTTTCTATTTTCTCTCACTTTCTTGGTAACCAAACAATGCAACAAATACAAAGAAATGTCATTTCAAGCTCCATTCTTAAATTACCCAAATTTAAAATAAATGAAATAAATCACACCGCCACTGACGATATGTCCACCCTCTACGCTATCCTCCGTTTGGCAACCGAGAAAATGGAAGAAAGAGTAAAGGAAACTAAAACTTCCTTTCTGTATATTAGAGAGAGAGAGAGAGAGAGAGAGAGAGAGAGAGGTTAAGGCAGTGGAGGAGCAGACATTTGCGCCGATGGGGAATTAGACGGCCATTGTTGATTCGATCATCATCATCATTGATTATCGAATTAATTGCAGAATCTAGATGAGATGAAGAAGCGGTTGAAGGAAATGGAAGAAGAAGCTACCACTCTTCGTGAAATGCAAGCTAAGGTCGAGAAGGAAATGGGCGCTGTTCAAGGTTCTAAAATTCTCTATTGTAAAGGAAACTAAAACTTTGTTTCTGTATATGTGAGAGAGAGAGAGGGAGAGAGAGAGAGAGAGAGAGAGAGAGAGAGGTTAAGGCGGTGGAGGAGCAGACATTTGCGCCGATGGGGAATTAAACGGCCATTGCTGATTTGATCATTATCATCATTGATTATCGAATTGATTGCAGAAGCTAGATGAGATGAAGAAGCAGTTGAAGGAAATGGAAGAAGAAGCTACCGCTCTTCGTGAAATGCAAGCTAAGGTCGAGAAGGAAATGGGCGTTGTTCAAGGTTCTAAAATTCTCTATTTATTTTTCCGATTTCTATGATTGTTTGCTGAGAAAATAATCTCTAGGGAAAATATAAATTTATACTTTGATTGTTCATATACTGCTTTCTTTATTTTATTTATTTATTATTATTATTATTTTAATGGTAAGGACTGGGTTGAATTTGAGTATATTGTTTTTGGGTTAAATGGGTCTCAATGGGTTTTTAGTTAAAATTTAATAATCACTAAATCTAATTGGGTTGATATCCATTTAACCTAACTAATAATTTGATGAATTTGAGTGAGCAAATAAATTTAGGCTGACAAATAAATTTGGGCTTACCTTGCCGCTTCTAATTTTCACCAAGTTAGAGCAATTAAAGTTGGTAAGTTTACCCGACTGATCTTTTGACTCAAATTTTGTACTTGATTGGAAATAGCTTTTGGTAGGGGACAGGGAGGAATGGGGTTAGTAACAATGGGCATTGTCTTCACGATAATACTGTTGTAAAAAGCCATTATTATTGAAAACGTTGTCAGCAGCATGGGCTTCAAATAAGTTGGCAAAGTTCACCATGCATGTGAGGACGAACCACATGGACATGTGTTTCATGGAACACTCAACATAGTGTGAGGGTTTGGATAGCGTGGTTAGTTGCGTTACATTTCTGCCTGCGTTTTTTTTTTTGCCAGCTTTTGTTGACTTTGTGGGACAAAAATTACTGTATATAAATAGTGCGTATTATTTACACATTGTTTATTTACTGTTTACCTATTAAAAAATATTAAAAATAGATCTCACGGTATTATTTACATATTTAAAAATTATTTTATTATAGTATTTTCAACAACAATTAATTTTTAACAACTTTTAATAATAATAAATTGTATCTAAACGGAACTAGTATTTCTTCTTCAGCCCTATCATAACTAGACAACCAGGGCAGGGATACGCGTGAATTTTATTTTTTATGTTTGTACAACCAGGGCAGGGATACGCGTGAATTTTATTTTTTATGTTTGTTGCCCGAATGTATGCATAAGGATAAAAGTCATTTGTAAAAGAAGAGCAACACGTGGACTCCTCCTCAGGGACACTTTTTTTTTTTTTTTTTCTACCACCTGCCATCATTATTGACATCTTTTGAGATGAAGACAACTCCAAGTACAAGACACGAAAAAACAGCTCTTTTTTTCTTTTTTTTTCACTATAATTTATGACTTGTCAGACTTGATTGACTCCCTGTTCACCCCAACAAAAACTAATAAACAAAATATAATAACAAAAAGAAGTTTAAGGCTACTTTTTTCTTGTTTTTGCCCTCATCTATACTGACAGTCACATCATCAATATGACGTTGCTGCTGCATCGACTTTCCTATTCACCTAAAGTACAACTTTTTAAGGCAAAAACTGTGTAGAACTGGACCACCATGACCATGCCTAATTTTCTGCAGATCCATCCATACTTAACGCAATAGTGGCGTAGGAAAAGAATATCTACTATCGAAACACGGAAACAATATACAGATACCGAGAATATAATTTAATCCCTTCTTTGGTTCAGATCGTAAGATTTATTAGATGTTTAAATAGTTTCACTTGGCCAAAATACCCACGTAAAAAAAAAAAAAAAAAAATATTACTCTAAGAGCATCAGTAGCAAATGTTTCATAAAAAATGTTATTTTGACACACTAAAAGTTTACTTTATTATTTTATCATATTATTTTACAATATCTTATTTATCAGATATTTTATCCTACAATTCTATACATTAAAATAATATTTACTACACATTAAAATAATATTAACTCTTCTCTATCATCATCATAATCACCATCATCATCATCATCATCAACAACAACAACAACAACAACGGCAAAACCACCACCGCCGCAACAACGGCCACCAGCTACCACCTACTACCAAAGCTCAGGCACCACCACCACTAACCAATCACCAAAATTGAACCAACCAACCACCCCCACCCAAATCCCAACCCACCGAGCCAAAATTCTAAATTTGACAAAAGACTAAGATTTCTTAAACTCTTACCTCAAGAGTGTAGTCAATCCTTCTTTACTTTAGTCCTTTGGATAGTCTTCTCTTTCAAAATATCTCTCCATGTATGTTGACTTAATAAACTTATATATAGTTAAGGTTTCAACCTTATTTTCCAAAAACTCCCTTAAAATTATAAATTATAAAATTGGCCCCAAAAAAGAAAATTACTTAAATACCCTCCTTTATTTTTTTTTTCTTTCGGGTATTACAATAAGATCCTACATATTTTCATATTTAAAGCAAAAAACACATTGATAATGACTTTGTATGTTGATGCAATTTGCATGTCATATATCGCTACATCTATACTAACGAAACAAATATATTTAAGTTTTGATCAAATGTGTCTAAAAAGTTAAATAAATATTTAATTAGCAACCAAATACCAAAATATTTATCAACACATACGGAAATATTTTCCAAGTTCTAAGTTCCAAGTTCCATGTTTAAAATCAAAAATAAGTTATCAAATGGAAACTAGTTGACTAAAATATGAAATCCAAAAGCAAAATGAATATTAAGGTGAAGTGAATATTTAATTATTCCCATTGTAAGTGTTGGGTTAAGATAGCTTGACCTCAGTTAATTAATTCAATTACTTAAGTTGATTAATTAGGTTAAATTTCATGCAAATCGTGAAGGCACCAACAAATCACTATTACTATCTTCACTATCACTGTCTTCACTGTCATCACTATTACTATCTCCACTGTCACTACCTTTATCATCATCACTAGGGGCTTCTCCCTCTTTATCATCTTCATCATCTATCCTTGCTTCATAAGGTTCTTTCAGCATGTGATGGCAAGCTTCCCAATATTCTCCCTTCTCTATGTTGAAGATAGCATCACCCAACAGTGTAGTCATAGCATCATGATCCATATAATCTACCCAATTAGTTGGGACCCAATTTGTATTTCTCTCCTTTACATCAGGAAGCTTTATGTCATAATTGAGGAATAATTTAAATCCAAGCAACATTGTTTTCAATTCCAGATCATATCATGGTTCAGGAAATCCCCAGTAATGTTGGCAATCTCCAACTTTGATAGACTTCCCATTCAATGTAGGATTATATGGCTTTAAGGGCTTCAGAGGGCTAGGAAGCCTCTTTACCTTAGCTTTTTCACAAGCCATCTTCTTCAATTCCATCTCCAATAAATCTTCATCTATAGGTTTAAAGCCTAACCCAAAAGGCGGTGTGACTGAGGGAATTGTTGGGGCCTAAACGGCTGCCCCTCTCATGGTCTTTCCTAGACTCATCCTTGGGAAATAGCTCATCTTCCTCATCATTGCTACCATATTGTTGTTGCCATAGGGATCAAAGTCCATGGGGATCTTTTCAACTTCTTCTGTCCTTTCAAAACCAGGCTTCTCAATCTCAAAGCCATTTAGGGTTACTGGTTCCTTCTCAGATTGGATACCAAAAATGGGCTTTGGGATGGCTAGCATGTCCCCATATATAGTAACAATGGCTTCTTCATGTGGAAATTGAACCTTTTGGTACAAAGACGAAGGTACATCGTCTGTATCATGAATCCATGGTCGCCTAAGAATTGAATCATGAAGCCATGTTTAATACTTGAAACTCCACCTTTTGAACCATAGGCCCTATGGTGAGCTCTAGTGTTATTGTCCCCAAAACCTCCCTTCTACTATTGTCATATGCTCTTACATGCTGATCAGATGGCATAAAATCTTCAACACTCAAGCCCAGGCAACTTATGGTTTTCAGTGGACACACATTCAAAGCACTTCCACTATCAATTAAGACCATTGGTATCCTCTTCCCCTTGGCATCTACAATAATATGCAACGGTTCATTATGACGCTTTCCCTTTTTAGTCAAATCCTTATCAGAGTAGGGAATAGTAAGCTCTCTACTTATATAATCATATCATTCAAATCTTGAGAAGTGGTGGTTGTAGGGACTTGGATCTGATTGAGATGGTCTACCAGATTCTGGTGTTGTTTGTATGAGGCCATGAGTAAACTCCATAAGGATATGTTTGCTTGTGTCTTCTGTAGCTACTTAAGAACCCATCCTCTTCATTAGGTGTTTGTTGGGATGCCTTGCTCAAGGCTTCTACTGGGTTATTTGTTTTCAAATGTTGGGGTTTGAAGTGTCTCCCCCCCTTGTGATGTGAGCAATTTTTGATGGGTCACTTGGTTCAATATGTTGGGCTTTGAAGTGTCTCCCCCTAAATGTCAACGTTGGATTATCTGAGTGGGTTTAAAGTGTCTCCCCCTATATGTGGGTTATGGATTATCTAAGTGGGGTTTGAAGTGTCTCCCCCCATATGTGGATGTTGGGTAATTTGGGATTTTATAATTATCCTCACTCCATATGTCATATCCTGTTGTAGATGTAGTACCCGTTAACTCTTCCCAAGTCATCAAAAAGCATTTAGGGACGTCATAGATCAAATCAGATTGGTCCTCTTTTCCTTCTTCCTTAGGAATCAAACAATTGATCCTTGGTCCTTTCTTAAAATTGTGATTAGGCAAAGGATTGTTGGTGATATTAGGCCTTGTAGGTGGTGCAATTACTTTTGTGTCTATTAAATCCCAAATTGCATGATAGAGATTATAACACCTGTCAATGTCATGGCCTGGGCCCTGATGGTATGCACACCTCTTGCTCACATCAAATTTAGCGAGTAATGGGTTTGAGACTGGTCTTGGGTCTAAGGGTTTTAGCAACTCTTTTGCTTTCAATTTTTCAAATGCTTGACTAGCTGGCATGTAGAGTTCATGAAATTCTCTCCTAAGCCTTGGAGGTAGTCCTTGTGATACTTGCATTAGGGCAATGAGTTGGTATGGATTAGTTTTATATGTTAGATATTTTTGCAGTTTTAGAGTTAGAAGGCCTAATAGTCCTATTATTTATAGCATCCTTAATTTGAGTCCTAGCATCTACTAAGGCTTTAAATTTTGAAAAATATTGAGCAAATAAATACTTATGGTATATAGGCAACAAATTCTTTACAACCATTGTCAATTGTTCCTCTTTATTAGGTCTATTCATCATCTGGGTAGCTTTGGACCTCCATTTAGTTATGAAGGCTAAAAAGGACTCCTTAGGTTTTTGCTTGGTAGTCTCCAAGTCCCTTCTCGTCACATCTACCTCTATGTTGTACTTGAATTGGTTGTGGAATTCCCTACATATATCCTTCCAATTCTAAGTGCTAGTATCTTCCATGTTAAGGAACCATTTGAGGGCAACTCCAGTCTAGGTATTTTGGAACATCTATGCTAACATCTCTTCAGTTGCTCCCAAAGGCTGCATAGCCCTCATGTATATCTTCAAGTGAGACTTAGGGCAACCAGTGCCATCAAATTTGTCCAAGACTTGCATCTTGAACTTTGGAGGCTGCCTCACATCTAGGAAAAGAGAAAGCGATTGATAATCCATGAGATCATCCATCCTCTGTGCCCTCTTGATCATTTCTTCCATCTTGTTCATTTTCTCATTGATCTTCTTTTTGCTCTCTGGGATGAGGGAAGTTTGATCAGTCTTGTCTCCTTTTGGCTATTCTTCATATTCTGAAACTCTTGCACCATGAGATTCATGTCTCCCTCAGTTGGATTTGGCTAGCCACCATTATGTTTAGCAACTCTTAAGTACTCATCTGTTCTTCAGTATTTTGGTGTTCTTCTCCTTTTGCCATGGTGACAAAGTCTTCAGATCTCTTGTGGCTTGGGCTGTCTTGTAAGTCAAACACTAAATTGCGATGTTGTAACTGTGGGGTACCTTCTATGCACAAGGGCTTCAGTACTATGATGGGCTTGGAACTAGAACTTACTTGGCTATCACTCTTCGGTTCTCTTTGGAGTCTTCCCTCTAATCTTGACTAGATTTTCCCCTAAAATAAGGTAGGTTGGCTCAATCAAGGCTAGGTCCCCATCTATTTCAATCCAGTCAATTAAAACAA
This sequence comes from Quercus suber, assembly GCF_002906115.3. Lineage (NCBI taxonomy): Eukaryota > Viridiplantae > Streptophyta > Magnoliopsida > Fagales > Fagaceae > Quercus > Quercus suber. The sequence goes on along the minus strand of NW_027069653.1, from coordinate 638,527 downwards.
ACATACACAGGATGCAATGCAATTTTAACATGGACCGGCCTAGGGACAGATTCTAAGTCATTACATTGTAGGGTGAGTTTGTTGTTTTATTATTTACCATAGCTAGGGCAATACACCTCCCAACTTGTAACGTAATGAACGTTACGTTGGTCCAAATGGCATGGTTTATCCTTTTCAGCCAACAAGAAATGATCCAGTGACTTTAGGCTAGGAGTTGGTGAGTTCACCACTTGGTACCCGAATCTAATGAAGACTGGTGATCCATGGTTACTATCACCAAATTTTGAAATGGGTTCATGCATAATTGTTGTTTCATGGCATACACAATGACAGTTAGGGAACGCTATAAACAACCAACATGGCATTTCAAACAACATTCCATACAATATTATACAAACATAAGCAACATCATACAAGCAAAAAATATCATACAAACACAAGGGTATTTAATTGGTCATTTAAAGTCTAATGAAGCTTAGCCCTTAACATCTCTAGTGAAGCCGCCACTGTGAGAGACCAGGAAAACTCGGCTCTCAGAAAAGAGTTTAGGCATCGACACCTTCTCTTTTTAGGATTATATGGAGTCGCCACTTATTTTATAAGTAAAATAAGAAAACTATACAAAAGATTACAAGAGATCTTGAATAATATACATTCTCAATAATTTAAAATAAATACAACTTGATAGAAGGAACTATACATAGCTTTGTATCCTAGTTACAATCTAATAAAAAATTTACAAGGCCTTGTTTCCTAGTTACAATCTATCAATAGAAAATAAGACACTCTTCTATGAACCTAAGATTCTCAAATCCGAAGGCTAGGTTACAGGATGGAAAGGTGTTAGGCACCCATCTTGCCCGGACAAAGATTGGTCTTCTAGACTTTTAAATGACCATTTAAATACCCATTAAAAAATGACATGCAATTTGTTTTGTTAATATCCCTAGATCTATGGTTGGTTAGTATGCAAAATACTAGATCTGTTGCATTTATGCAAGGAGAAATCATATCTGAATTTTATTTATAGGAAAAGGGTTCTTTTTTAAGAGAAGTTTCAAATCTATTAACAAGCAAAATGAATTTTTGATAAAAAATAATTCAGATCTGGGTTTTTTTTTAAAGTGAAACAAAATGGATTTTTTCTTTAAAAAAAGAGTTTCCAAATCTGATTTCTTAATTAAAGAATAGACTGAATCTCCAAGAGGAAAATTCAAATCTTATTGTTTAATTAAGAAACAAAATGGATTTTAAAAGAAATTGCAGACTTGATTATTCAAAATAAGAAAGAATGAGTTTTTAAAATGAAATTTCAGACCTGACTTTTGTTTTTTAGAAAACAGAAGAGGGTTTAAAAAGTAAATTCAGATCTGAGATTTTCGACTTGGGAAAACAGATTTCAGATTTAATTTTTGTTTTAGGAAAAGAATAAGGTTTTGAAAAATAAATTCAGATCTGATTTTTGTTTTAGGAAAAGAATAAGGTTTTGAAAAGTAAATTCAGATCTAATTTTTGACTTGGAAAACAATAGAGATTTTGAAAACAAATTTCATATCTGAATTTTGTTTTAGGAAAAGAATAAGGTTTTGAAAAATAAATTTAGATCTGATTTTTGTTTTAAGAAAACAATAGGGATTTTGAAAACAGATTTCAGATCTGATTTTTGTTTTAGGAAGAGAATAGGATTTTGAAAAATAAACTCATATCTGATTTTTTTTTTTTTTAGAAAAAGAATAAGGTTTTGAAAGTAAATTCAGGTCTGATTTTTGTTTTACATAAAAAAAAAATTATTAAAAAAAAAAAAAAAAAAAAAAAAAAAAAAAAAGAATTNGAAAAAAAAAATGCTTATTATATCCATGTCACAATGTATCTTTGCAAATGTGTTGGAAAATTATCAAATTTTTCACATGCGTAAATCATGGAGTAAATAAATAAATTAAAAAAAAAAACTTAAATATTATATGAGATGAAGACAAAGAGATGAATATATATATATATATATATAGGTAAGTTGGGTGGGTGGGTCTTGAACTCTTTATGGTTGAAAAAATCAACTTGCCACCCAACTCAACCTAACTTGCCACTTTCATAGTTGAACTCGCCAAACCTGCTTATAAATAAATATCATATCTATGAGGGGTGGTGTGAAGTAGAGAGAGTGGGCAGATTAAGCGGATTGTTACACAAACCAATTCGCTTTCATTCTCACATAAAATGGAGGGAAAGGTTGGCTCCAAACATTGAGTAAAATACTATTTTAGTCCCTAAACTTTACAAAAAGTTCGTTTTTCATCCTTAAACTTTAACAAATTCGTTTTTTTTTTTGTCCCTAAACTATAAAACAGTTTGTTTTCATCCCTAAACTATTGAAAAATATTTTAGTGTCGTCCTTAAACTTTTAAAAAAAAAAAAAAAAAAATCATCCCTAAACTATTGAAAAAAAGCTTGTTTTTCATCCTTATTTTTGTCTCTAAACTATTAAAAAAACTGTTTACAAAATTTAAGGATGAAAAAAGAACTTTTCAAAGTTTAGGAATGAAAAACAAATTTTTGTAATGTTTAGGGGCCAAAATAGTATTTAATTCTAAAAGTTATCTTTTCCAACCTTCTACACTACAATTTATTAGACTATTTATTCATATTATTTAAACAAATCACATAATTCATTAAAGAAATCATGTGAGCAAAACTACATATGAATGGTATCCTTAGTTGGCACATAGTAAGTTGAAACAGGATAGTTTCCAATATGTTAGGAGCTAAACCTTTTCCCTCCCATAAATAGGAACCATTTTGCGGATTTGTTTGCAAACCAAGAGTATCTTTTAGATAATTTTTTTTCAATGTACTGAATCATCCTCCCTTATTATAAGCCAATTATTGGCAATGCTAAGTGTGCTGTTTACCACACTATTTTGTACTTGATCTTTTAGTAATTTAATCCACCAATTGGGGAAAAAAGAATTTAGTTTACTGTTAAAAGCTTCGAGTTGTCAAGCACAAGTGCATTGTCAATTTCCCTTCGAGTGGCTATCATTGAGTAAAACTGCCTTTTTTTTCCACATTCCAAATTGCATCCGTTGACTTTGAGAATTTCACCTTTCACTCAAATACAAATGAATCTCGTATCTTCTTTCATCGGGCCAAACAAATGAACAATAGCAAATAAATTAAATAACTAAACGCCCTAACCAATTGAGCAAGGTTTTGGATTACTCTATATGTTTCCAATATGAAAATAGAGCACAATTTTTTTTTTTTTGTTAATTTTTAAATTGTTCCCTGGTGTAAGAAGTCAGATCAACCCCCTTTGAAACAACAAAGGAGTGGTCAAAAGGGCAATAAACTTAATAAAGTATATTAGAATATATTAACGGGTGTTTTTAAGACAAACATTAGAGAAAATAAAAATGATCTAATCTACCTTGGAAACAACAAAATAGTAAAAGTCAATAAAATTAGACTATGTATTTTAATGGAAAGTGGTTTGACGGCCTATGATAAATGGTTCGTTTGAAATTTGATCTTAAAAATTGCCCTTAGGGCACTTCATCATCGATGCAAAGACCCGTATTTTTTTTTTTTTTTTGGGTATCTCAAACCGGAAATTTTAAAATAGGAAAAGTCATCTACATTTAGTGCTCAAAAGAGCACATCCAGGATTAGAAAACTAGGAACTATGGTTGGTAAATGTGTGAAAGTTTATTATTTATTTATTTTCATATAAAGCTCCTTAAAATAATATAAAGTGACTTCTCTTTACTCTCCGGGGACACTGCTTTGCAAAAAAAGTTGCTGCATATGTAATTGTGCATGCCTATTGCCTTGATAACTCCACAGGTTGAAATTATATGGTACTACAATATTCTTAGTTCTGTTCCAAGCCACGCTTCACAAAACAAGATTGATGCACTTTATTGGATCCAGTTTAATAGAACAAGCAGAACCTATATTTTTTCATGTTGCAAAAGTGACTTAGATTCATTCAAATCACAGTAAAAAACATCTAAACTTATCGGAATAGACAGTAGCATAGCATGCAAGATTACTGTTATTGTTACTTTTGACTTTATAGTTTTGGTGGACTATAATATGAGGGAGCTTTTGATGGCCTCACAACTCAACAATAGAGCCAACTTCTAGAGATTTTATAGCTTAACTGGTACTTTTTGGTGTTTTTTTTTTACAAAAATGTTCACTATTCAAAATTTTTTATTCCTCACTAAGCGAATAAAAATACACAACAGAGCCAAGGGTTGGGTGGTTAATGACAATGGAGTGCGATTACATACTGCTTTTTAGTAAACTTTTCACTATGGCACTATTAACCACTGTCAAGGACAAAAATTAACTCAAGTTATTAATAATAAGACAAAGGTTTCCATCCAATGCTCTATTGCATTGAAGCACTAGACTGACATAATTATTGACATATGATCATTTTTAAACATATATCGTATCTGTGTTTGATTTAGTACTCCCAAGCATTGGACACAGACCAAAACCTTTAATAATAGAAATGCTATCGATCAATTAAGCATGAAGATTAAAAGGTGAAAGTACCATGATTTTAAAGGCCCACATAATGATATCAAGCACTCTAATTTTGACCTTGAGTGGACCACTTACCACCAGTACAACTAACAAATCAAGCACTCTAATTTTGACCTTGAGCGGACCCCTAACAACCAGTACTACCAATAATAATGATCGACTTCACGCTGTAATGATGCTATTTCGCCTGATTCGATTTCTCACTCAGAAATGGATAATTAGCCCCCAAACAACAACGTAAAGGCGAAGAAGGTCTTGCCTTCGAAAATTCAATAAGTTTAAAAAATATTTCATAATTGATAAGTTGTTAATAATAGATGATAAAGTGATATTAATTGTGGATTCAAATGAAAATCAATAAAACCGGTCAATTTAATTATTTTGAGAATTATTGTTTCTTTAACAAGTTTCTATAAAAATAAAATGATTTTTGTTATTGAGAAATGCTGAAATGAATGGAATTGGCTTCCTTCTAGTGGTTTTGTGCACACGAGAAGACACAATATATACTAACACATGTTTAAAAAGGAACATGTGGTTAATCTTGTGTCGTGTCTTGTGTTCTTAGAGGGAAGCGTTCTCATATACCCCTAACATATGTCTTAAAACATATCAATCTGTATCCTGTCCAGTGCTCCTACCACATAAGGGAAGCCTCTTGTGTCCACCCGCGATCCGCATGGTAAACAACAATATCTTGTTAGGTCTAGTGCTCTGAAACAACTTGAATAGTCTAGCTAGTTTACCTTTAAAAATTACTTGCCTTTTTCGTGTTTACAAGGTGTCCGAGGTTTTCACTTTTTCAGTGTACACTAGTAACCCCGGGTACTTGCAGTGTACATTATTCAAAAGCTACAATAAAATCACATACGTGTAATAAAATCAAACACTTCTGATGTAATTTTAAAGGTAAACTAGCTTCATTGCGAATTACATATGGTCCACATACATGAACAAACTAGATGAATCCAACAAGTTAGTATGTATTTTGTGCAGAAAAGGAGATTGAGATTTGTCTTTAATGATTAGAAAGAAGTCACTTTGTGTTCCAGCTGCACAATGAAATCCTTTTTGCTTCACGAGAAAGCAGAGATAATAGTTGCAAATCTCTGCTACAATGAAAGCTCAACGAATGGGCGCCTACTAAGGCTAAAGACTAAAGAGTAAATGCTAACAAAGTAGAGCTTGTCCATACATTGGATAGTCCTCTTTATGAAAGCTCAACTAATGGGCGCCTACTAAGGCTAAAGACTAAAGAGCAAATGCTAACAAAGTAGAACTTGTCCATACATTGGTTAGTCCTCTTTGGACTAAAATTTAATACTTTCTTACATTTTTTTCCTTAGAATGAAGATTTAAAGTGCCGTGGATCTAATTGATTTCCACTTTTGATAGGCATGCACAAGTTATTTCTGTATATGATCACCTAAATCCATTGATTTGGCATTAAGGAAGAAAAATCAAACATACACGTATGTATGTACCTATGGTATAGCATGGGTTAAAAAGGCTATCTTAACCTTCATAAAGTTTGGTTCTTTTGGCCCATTGCTTGACCAGAAAATCAATACAAGGTCGCTTTTATTTAGCTCTCAGCCAAAAGGCTTTTTATAATTTATTAGAACTAGAATTGTAAACATATAGTATTAAGTAAAATATAAAACGTACACACAATAGATATCAAAGGAGTGACTATAATCATGACTAATTCCAAACCTAAACGTGACACACTAATCTATTGTAGCCATACCTAGACTGATAATAATGCCATACACGTTTCTCCATCAAAACCTAAACTTGCAAATGAGATAAGCAAAGTTTTTGGCATGCACCTCATTGCGCCTCATAATATCATTATGTTTTCACGTAATCATAATTCCAACAAAAAAGAAATACAAAAGAGGGTATAATATATCGGTAAATTGAATAATCATTAGCTCTTAGCTCTAAGTTCACATTCCTATTTTGTGGGATGAAAATGTAAATCTATGAAAACTTTCTGAAGCAAAGTATCAATATCTTTTTTTTCTTTTTTTCTTTTTTTTCTTTTTTAAATTTAAGCAAAACCCAGATACATGTGCAGTATAACACATGCCGCACAAGTCTTGTCCCTTATCTTCTTATTATTCCACAAGTAGGCAGATCTCATTTTAAACAGTACAATTGTAATAGCATTACTGATAACAAGGTTCATGATGATTAGTGATTATAATCATCATTAGACAAAGCTATTGGTGCAGGTCAAACTAATGATGAGAACATGTGGCTCCACAATAAGAACTAGCAGTGCAGCTATAACTCACATCAGCATCACCGAAAGGAACCACTGTGGTGTGAAGGGGGTGGTGGGGCACTATTAACACTTTCATGCTTCTGCATAGCAATTACAAAAAAAATTGTTCCATAATAAGTGGGGAGAGGTGTAGTCCTCTGGTACTTATGATAAGCATGGCAGGGAACAGGTTCCATGCCTATAACGATATTATGAGCAAAAGGGTATTGCTTTTTCATGTCTGAATTTGCTAGATTTACTAAACAATGTGAAGTACATTGTATGGTCGATGCGGCAATGTCATGCTAATCATTGTCGATTATGGCCTGCCTTTAATTATTATTTCATACCAATAACATTCACGCTCCACTCCGTACACACATGGCGTGTACATGGTCTTAGAAGAATGTCCACATTTTACCCATGGTGTTACGGAGTGTGGAAGTTTGTTATGTGAAACGATCATGGTACTTTAAGAAAATGTTATTCTTCCAAAAAAATGTAATTGATTGGCCACAGAACAATTTGGTGGCATTTTTCAAAGACGAATAAAAATTTTCATACTAGAGGAGTGAATCAAGATAAAATTTTGAGATATGTGAGATGAGTTTCCGCAAGGAAACAGGCTTCTTGCAATACCCATGTGAACAGTCAAAATTGATAGATGGATTGTGTACTTGACCTCCACCGAAAGATGACTTTGACTTTGGATCATCAAACATTTCAAAGGTCTTTCACGAAAGAAATGTTCCAACTTGACTTATGTGTTCTTCGCATCATTCACTTTGAAATGTTGTGATTCTTTTGAACAATTTCTTCTCTCTCTCTCTCTCTCTCAAGGTATTTACATTCAGTTCAGTTTGGCATTATAAAAAGGAAGTTAAATTATACTAAATAAAAATAAAAATAAAAATAACTAACTTTTTTGAGTTCACTATCATATTCTTAAGATTTTTTATTTTTTATTATAATCGTTACAATAAAATATGAAGATGAATTCATTAGGGAGCATCAAACTTTAATCGAGAGAGCTTGCTTAGTTACAAAGAGCTGTATGGTTTCGTAGAGGAGAAAAGGTGAAAACTTCTCTTACTGTGTAGGTATTACATTCATCCTAATTTTGTTTAACTGTTCTAAGAATATTTTTTTTATGCTTTCTGTGGAAGCCAGTTCACCCTACTCATGTACTTACCAATTTTCCCTAAACTTACTTAAACCGAGGTGGAAAAAGCCAGTGAAGATCGGCCCAGTAAAAGAAATTGAATAAAATCGACTAAAATCATTGGATCAGACAGTTTTTTACTGCTAGATTTTTGGACTGAATCAATTTCCTTCTTTCAGTATTGGACCTACTTTAAAGTAATTGGCCCCAACACAAAGACTCCATCTTTTAGGAAAAAATATGTAAATATAAAAAATTTCTTTGGTAACTAATCCAAATCAGAGGTTAATCTTGCCTTTTCGTGTTTCTTTTTTTACCAATCTCTGCTCTATAAATCAAGAGGGAACCCCAGCCAAATGCACCACACACACCCCACCATCTCCCTCTCTCTCTCTCTCTCTCACACACACACACACACGCCCAGACACAAATCTTTTGATATCCTCAAGTGAGTGGAAAATGAAGGCATCATACATTGCAGTAGTGTGCACTCTGCTGGTGCTGCTCCTAGCTAAAACACAAGTAATAATGGCAGTAACATGCAATCCAACACAGCTGAGCCCTTGTGTGAGTGCAATCACATCTGCTAGTCCACCATCTACACTGTGCTGCAGTAAGATCAAGGAACAGAAACCCTGCCTCTGCCAGTACCTCAAGAACCCCAACCTCAAAAAGTTTGTCAACTCCCCCAATGCCAGGAAAGTTGCAAACACTTGTGGAACTCCCTTTCCCAAGTGCTAGATGACTAAAACATTCATGGTGGGACTATTTCTCTATCCTATATGCATCATGCTGCTTTGATGCATAATTGTCAAGGGTGGAGATCAGAGAGTTAATTTATGTTAAAGTTGGTGTGGTCTATCGTATATCGTAATATGTTGTTAGTAGCACTAGTTGTGATGGAAATAATGTTGGGGTCATGTGCACATGTTCTCACATTTAGTCTGTTGAGTGGTTTGTCATATACTAGCTGTTGCAAGGCCACTAATGCATTATCAAAATCAATGTTGAACTTGAGCTTTTACTCTCTCCCTCTCTCTCTCTCTCTCTCTCACACACACACACACACATGGAGCCTGCTACACAGTATTTTACTATTTTTTATTATGGAAGAAGGCGAGGAATATGGATTAAAGTCACATTTATATGCATATGAAAAAAATAAATAAATAAAACTGGAAACACAATTTTGCAATTTGTTCGGGTTAGAAGACCAACTGTATTGTAATATCTTCCTAAATTTAATGGAGCACATAAGCAAAATTTCCAATCATAACTTAGATTATCGAGGATAGATGAGGTTTCATGGAAGTTGAATCTAGTAGGCTACAAGGACCACAACAGGGGATTTTATTTCACAATATGGCTTTATGTCACCACCTGATGTTGATTATTTGGAAGTTGATGCTATAGAAAAGTACCTCTTTTTTGTGAGATATATATATATATATATATGTATTGTAATCCTATGTGCAGAGTCTCAATTCCAGCACATCTGCATAGCTCGATTGAATTGGCCAACATAATTATTAGCCAGCATAGTACAGTGAATTAACATTGTCATCAATTTCTCTTACACTAACAACAAATGAGAATGACTGCTAAAATTTAGGCCAATGTGCTAATGGAATTTAAGCTCAGAAGTTGAAGATTGTCTTAAGTCAATTTAGAGGAATGGTTTCCATAGGAGTTTTTCATGCACTTTTGGTTTCTATAGCACAAAAGAAACAATAAATTTACTGGGTAATAACAAACATTAGAAGATAGGTGTTAAATCTGCTGGTGATATGATCAATCTAATAGCTATCTAAAACATCTCTTTCAAGTATTCATTTTTTCCTTCTCAAAATAGGTAGTATATAAAAACTAACCAGTCAAACATGACTACAAAACACCTGTTCGGCAACTCTACCAAAATGAAAGATACCTAATATTTCTAATATTGAATCTATACTCTGAAATCTAGAATGAATGGAACCAAACCAGTGGAATGTGTTATGAAGCAACAAAGCAAATATAGAAAGGAAATAAGCTTGCAGAGCACAAATGAATCCCAGATTTTTCCTTCCAAAGAGATGTTTTAACTTCATTACTTATAATTGACATCAGCATTTGCTCAAGCTTCCAAAACAAGAAAAATTACACATATTCAAGGAGCACAAGACAAATTCTTTTATACATATATATTAGAAAATCTTCTAAGGAAAAGCCCTATGGACTCGCCTCTAATAGCCAAAACCAATTGTCGGATAATACAGGGGCAATATCCGGACAATCTTATTTTAATTTAGATAAATTTAATTTTACAAGTTAAATTCTACTTTAACTATTGGTCCTTTGGATTTTATTCTAGGTCTTGTTAGCTAATTTGGTTATTAGTTGTTATATAATTTCCTAGAGTCAAGTTATTTTTGTAATTCAACAATTAAGCTTGACTCAATTCCATTAGGATTAGGGTTTAATCCCAGTAATCTATATAAGAATTATATTAATAAATTTTCAGTTAGAATTTTCCAATGGCCTGGTGCTAAATCTAGCCCATCATACTCTGCTTGAAACTGATTCCCAGGAACCCTATTCTAAGGTTTATTTTATTTTTCTGTTCTAGTTGATTTTGTTATGTTAGTTTTGATATCAAAGCTAGTATATCCTCAACAAAAGATAGTAGAAAACTTTTTTGAGAACCCCATAAGTCAATACTGCATGTATAAAGGTAATGGGAGTCAAACGTATTTATGTACATGTTGGAAACAGTAATTCTTGGAGTTGACATTCCATGAAAAATGGTTAAACTGCATAACATCAGCAAAAAGAGAAATTAAAAAGGAATAATGCTAGAGATATAAACTATTTTACAAAAAAATTTACAAACTGCTAATGTGGTGAGTAATTATCCGTAAATGAAAAGATAATATTAATAGTGGGCCTAAATGAAAACTAATAAAAAGATGGTCACATTAACATTTTGTAAAAATATTGTAAAATAGTTTGTGTCTATAGCATTACTCATTAAAAAATGCTTCTTATGTTTCTCATGCACAATTTGAGATCAAGATAGTAGATTTTGCATATGCGGTTTTTAGGTCAAATTAGGTTCCTATTATGATAAGGTATTATTAAATAGGCTCTTGAAGTAGACATGCTTCTTGCGGCTTCCACCCCACATTACTTGTACAAGAGGAATTAAGATAATGGCATTTCCTTTCCCAACAGCGGACCTTATTAATATCCAAAAGTTCAAATCAGATGGAAGCCAAATGAATTGATTCTTTTATTCAAATATGAATATTACAAAAATTAATATCTCGAGCCATCATCAAGCAGAGTGCGATCAATCAGTCACACGTTAAGAAATAACTAAGACATTTTGGAGGAAAGCTCCAAAATTCAATTGCATGTACAAAAAGATAAGAATGGAAAGTTACTTACAAACAAAATGTAATTTTTTCACAAATGAATAAGATTTGAAATTTGATTCCAGCCCACAAGCCACTGCCTCTTATCAGATGGAAGCGCAAAATTAAGCTCGAACATTTCCCTTGACATGTTGCCACCTTCTCTGAACCCTACAAGCTTTGCCACAATTTTAGCACTCTCCTGTATATGCTTAGCATCATGGGGATCTGTCCACAGCTTGTTTACTAGTTGCATCTTCCTATGCTTCCCTTCAAGTGGGACATCCCATTTAATGTACAATTCATCTCTCTCTTCCACAGTCAAAAGTGAGGTTAACCTCCTTGCAAGAAATTCCCTTTCACGCTTCAATGCTTTGATACTGCACATTAGAACAAGATATGAAAATTCAAATTTTCAGTCATCTTGTAAAACTAAAAATGAAAACTAATTTTTATTCCAGTAAGCTGTCTGGAAGAGAGAGAGAAGAAAAAGACCTTGATGACAAAGAGATTGTGGGCTCCTCCCCTATTTGAGGAGCTGGGCTTGCATTCCCAAGTTCTGCTAGATGCTGCTGTAACCAAGTCAAGCGCCTAAGCTCCACCTCCATGTATATTTGATCAGCTGGGTCCCCCTTGAATAACAAATAAAACTGGGTCCTATGGATGATGGAGACGTAGCACATATCCCATAACTCAATGATCTTCTGCCTTTGATCTCTAAAAGTTACTTGCCATGAAACCTGTGGCTCATCTGGCTCACATGTGTATTCCTCATCCTCCAAATTGTACCCAGCTTCTTCATTTGCTTCCAGCTCCAGCACCTAGAGGCAATATAAAAAAATGCAAAAATTAAAACGATAGAAAGACGAAGTGTATCAAAGTGAAACAAGTGAACTTCCCAAACTAGTAGTCAAGATGGGAAGAAATTAATAACAGAAAGACAAGATATTATACCTGGCAAACAAGTAGTTGTTTTTGGTATTGAAGTTTGGCCACACGTTCTTTCAGTTCTGTAACATATGCTCTTATGCTTCTTACATTCTCTTCTGCTGCATTTTGGAACATCTTCTGCATTTTCTTCATGTTAACTGAACTAGAACGCCGGTAGCCTGAAGTGTTTTCCTTAGATGAGACATCCCCACCTTCTTCATTCTTTGTTGGTGTTTCCTTTTCAGACTCTGGATGAGTCTCACTGGACACAGTATCATCGTTCTCTGGAGCTATATTTTCAATATCAGATTCCAAAACTTGCCGAGAAGCTGATAGAGGTGAGCAAGGAGATCTTATAAAATTTAGCTGGTTGGCTGCATTACTTGAAGCCAAAGGAAGTAACTTCTTTTTTAGTTCCTTCTTAGTCTTGGAGGATGATTCACTGTTATACTGGTGAAAATTGCTTGGAAGAGACATTACCAATTTGTCTATAGACTTCTGAACATTTTCAAGCTGCTCCTCAAGGTTGGCGATGGTGCTACCCTGTGAATGAAGTCTTGTAATCTCTTCCTTCAAATTAGCACTGACACTCTTATTAGGAGCAACTACATTTCCAACTTCAACTTCTCTTGGTACTGAACGCACAGAGCGCATGTCTCTTATTTCTGCTTGTAGCTTAGCAATTGTTTCAGCTGCATCCTGGTTACCCAATCTATGACAAGCCACCTCCTTTTGTAGTACTTCAAGAGCTCGATTTGCTTCTTCTCCAAGCTGCTCCTGGAGGTGTTCTAGTTTTCGAATTTCATGCATAAGTGTGAACGGAGCTGTTGATGATTGCCTCATAGACTGCCTTAACATTGTACTTCTCACTTTATCACCACGGCCTAGCTCCTTGCCTTCAAGCTTTGGAGATAGTGCACCAGTATAGGAGAGACATTTCTTCACTGATGGACGGGGAGATTCAATTGGATTTGAACCCTGAACAATAGAAATGAAAGAGTAAATTGAAATGAAATTTTTAATTTTAATTTTTGTGAGAAGTTGAAATTAATCACGGGTATGTGTCGGAGAGAGAGAGAGACCTGCTGGTCCTCCTGAAGTTTTTTGCGTAATTCATCCACCTGAGATTGTGCAAGATCTCTTTGGCGTCTCAATTCTTCCATTTCCTTCTCCATCTAGACATGATCAAATACAAGAAATAACCATCATGGATTCAACTCCACTCCACTAACTCCAAAGTCAACCCTGAGATGTATAGCAACCTTACCTGCTGAATTTTGAAATCTTTTTCCTTCTTTGGATCAGGAGTGCGCAGTTCTGCTTCCAGCCTTGCTACTTCCTTCTGCAAATGTTTTACTAGCTGCTTGTCTGAAACAACCTGAAGAGTGTTTAAAGGAGAAAAAAAAATCAGTATTTGTGTTTCTTTTGAAATCAGTAGAAAATGAAATTAACCAAGGGGGACAACGCAACAGTACCATGTTTACTTGGGCATTATTCGTTACTTCTTTTGCCCGGGTAGCAAAGTATAGAGTGTTTCGAGATTGTTCAACATGGCTCATTGCGGGGCTCAAAGTACATATGATGGCGGTGCGTGCATTCCCACCAAGTGAATGCTGCAATATCCGAGTAAGCTTAGAGTCTCTGTAGGGTATATGACCACTTCTTTTGCCGACACTGCACATAAATGATTCAGGGGATCAACAATAGGCTATTTAGATGGATGTGTACATCTTGCCCCAAGCATCATGGAAAATATTGTACTAAGCTTTAAAATGCTCCTCACAGTATTCGCAAACTGCTAATAAGTTCCACTACCTATAATAAGTATTATCGATTTTGTACCATAGCTATGTAAAACACCACAAATCGACCATGATGGACTATTCTGTCCACCCTATTCATTTAACTACAAAGGGGTTAACAATTTCAGTGGAAGTCCAGGAAACCATTCAGAAACACTTGATCATATGCAGGTTGCTGCAAAGAGAGAAACTTTTCTAGTGATCGATTAGTACAACGTAGAAATTTTGTACAAGTCACCTAAACACAGGACACATGCACTGGTGGGAGGATGCGTGTTTCTTTACAATAATAAGCATGTTCACCTGATCCTATCTTCTGTCAATGAGGCTTTCAAGACATTAGTTCATCACAAAGTATGAATTTTACATAAATTCATCTAAACTTAGGCCACATTTAGGTCCAGTGATTTTCCTATTTCATTTTTGACAGTTTACATGTTAGGAAGATGTGTGCTTCTTTTCTAGAGCCCAATGCAACTTTTAAAATTGCACAATGAATAAAATACTACAAGGTTCAAGATGAAAGCAGGCTTAGATGCCTATACTGTATCCATACAGAAAAGCATGTTATAGTAGATTCTGACCTCAGTTTTCTGATTACTGTTGTGAGTGTCATCAAGCTAAGATTAATATGGCACCCTTCCCTGAGCCTAGCACCATCTGCATGTGTCTGTGAAGCTCTTTCGCTTCCAGCTAGATCTACAAAATTCTGCAGATCATAGATATTAATAATTACTCTATGAAAGTAAGCATTGATGCAGTTTAAATTAGCAGGTAAAGGAAAGAATGCTTTATATTTACCAAGCTTGCAACAAAAGACCTCACACAATCTGAATTTTCACGGAGAGTACTTTCAATTGTCTGTGTGGAGAAACAGAAGTATTTATAATATGTTACTTGTCAGAAGAAAAATCTTCATCTAAATGATAATAATACCAAGAGAAATGATCCATGAAAGTTACCAGCCGTATTATCTGATGTGACCGTGAGCTGTTATCATTAAGGGCAGTTTCACCAACTTGCCTTTGAGCTACAAAACCAAAGAAAATGGTAAGTTCCCACCAAGACATAAAAAAATAATAAGGAAGCTAAGCTAACTCAAGCATAAGGAGATACAATTTTATACCTTCACAAATACTGATCAATTGTCTCAAATGTTGATCATCATTTGCTGTTTCCTCTACCAACTTCTCAACCACAGTACCTTTCTGCATGGAGAGAATGACAGAAATTCCAGATGATGGTGGAAAATATCAGTCAAAAGTCAAAGCAAGTTCCTAAAAACAGAAAAACATTTACAGATATAATACCTCTGGATCATCCAACAACTTCAGATTGCGACCAGATTCTGAATTTAACAGGTCTCTTACATTCTCATTATATATTTCAAGTCCAGAAATTTTTATTGTAAAATCTCTCTCCGGTGTCTGCAATCATGCCAAATGAGCATAAAATTAGTTGGGATATGTGCTGCTGACTTCATCAACCGGAGTAAGTACTCATACAAATAAAGAACTTTGCAACATAGAAAGTTCAAGTGGGAAGCTAGTTATACAAATCAATATTGAAGATTTTGATAAAGTGAAAAACTCCAAGCTCAACTTTTTGAGGGAATACTTGATTTTGTTATTCTTTCTTTTTGCCTCAGCCAATACTAGGCATGACTTGAAATACTTTGTAAGTATCTTATCTTTTTGTCTCTCAATAAACACTATCTACTCTATTTTGTAGACATCTTATCTTTTTGTGTCATGAATTTCGTTAAGATATTCTTCAATTATGCTGTAATTTTTATTAGATGTAAAAAATTATACCTTAATCATAATATCATCATAAATTTTCGAGTATATATTGGCCTCATGTCAAATTATAAAATTATCTAGTTCGGGGCCTCAGCCCCACTAAAATAAGTTCCATGCTCTGCCACGGAATAGAATTCAAGAAAAATCCAAGGAACAATAATATTAGGTTACCCTAAAGCTTACATTCATTATATGCCTATAGATATCATTAACAGCTTTCTCTGTGATTCCTCTCATTGTGTATGTCTTCCCGCTGCTAGTTTGTCCATATGCAAATATAGTAGCTGCAATACAAGATATAGAATGATTGTTTAATTCCAGCAAAAAACAAAATTAAAAAAGTAGTCAAGATATATGAATTAAAGGGATATGTACTACCATTGATGCCCATCAAAGAAGACAGGGCAACAGTTTTTACTCCTTCCTCATATACTGCTTCGGTTATACTAGCAGGACCAAAAACTTTATCTGTAATAAGAAGAACCTAGTTAACTGATGATTTTTGAAAGCATAAACAAAAAGAAAGCAAACTTTTATATACATTATAATTAATTATTAAGAGGATATTAAAAAAAAAAAAAAAAAAAGTCAAATACCAAAAGAGAACGATGCTGGTTGAGCTGCACGTTCCTGAGGTGGAGGCTTATACACAATTGTATGATCATCAATGCAATCCCATGCTACCTGGTCTTTGGCCAGCTGCTCCCTTTTGTTTAGAGGCCTTAACCGTACTGTTACGACGATCTTCTCTTCCCTAGATCTTGGCCCTCCCGGGGTTGATACTGGTGTCCTGTCTATCTTTGAAGCAGGTGTTCCTGGAGTTCTAACAGTCATCTTTACACTTAAAATCTAGAAGTGAGCTTACGAGAACACAAAGAAGAAATGGGAACTAGTCCTCTCCCACAAGAATCAAACTCTCTCTGAATGTGACAGTAACTAGGATGGAATAGCAATAGCTGCCAGATCCTAAATGTATCTGTGAAAATCATTCAGGGGTCAGTCCATGACAAAAGAATTAAAATTGGATTATTATATTAACAACTTTGGGTGAAATTTACAAATCTGAACTTATGAAGATGCCATCAAAAGAAATTCAATATAAACCTCATAAGAGTGTATTAAAATGAAACAGACAAAACAAGGAATTGGGTTTTAAATTTTAACATTTCTTCCTTACAATTTTAGCCTAAATCCTCAATTGTATATAAAATACAGCACAATAATTAAACAAAATGAAAATTAAACAGAAATAATGAAAATTTTCCATTTTATTAGTTCTAAAACATCAAAAGCAAAACAAATCAGATGTTTTATCAAAGCAAATAAAAAAATCAAAGGATTTTTTTATTTAAAAAAGAAAAAAAAAATTTCCTCACATCACATTGAGGACACACAAGCAAGGAGTGATCATGAACATGCTGAGGATTTTGAAGTGTCATTCTTATTACGCATTTTATTCTCAAAAAATTGAAATGAACTAAACTAATATACATACAATGCAATATTATCAAATTCATGTTTACATTTTCTTGGATCAAACAGATCAAACAATTTAACCTGTCAAATTGAAAATTACAAAAATGCAATTATTTTTTTAATAAATTTCTCAAAATTTTCTACTCATTTTCAAGTTCAGGTTAGATTTAATCGCAACAAGTTTTTCCTTTTTTCCTAATAAGATTAAAAAAAAAAAAAAGTTTCCATTTTTAAACACAGATAACAATAAAGATCGATTTGAATCATAAAAGGAAACTTAGTTATAGATATAGAAATAGAGAACTATAATAGAAAAATCACTCACGGAAGCTTCGAGAAAAATTCGAGGCGGACGAAACCAAACCGAAATCGATCTACAAGTTTACCAAAACATGAAGAGCGGAGTTAGGTTTTTCTGAGAGATAAGAGCGTCAGAGAGAGAGAGAGAGAGAGCTTTGTTGTGGAAAGATGATTTTATTGATTGAGAGAGTTTTCTAGGGTTTGAAGAGAGAGATACAAAAAACGAAAATGAAAAAAAGCTTTTTTGAGGTCTCTTCTATCAGTGTGTGATTGCGACACTGCTTTTCTCTCTCTGTCCAATCCTTTTGAATTTGGGTCTCCAACGGCTAGTTCTTCTTTTTCTCGTTTTTCTTTTTTTAAATAATAATAATTTTGTCTCTCTCTCTCTCCGATTTATTTATTTATTTATTTTTTTTTTCTTTTGGAGTTAAATCGCCGAGTAAAGCGGTCCCAGCTTTCAAGTTCCAACGGTTTTTCTTTTATTGTTTAATATTTTTAATTTAATTCTCCGACAAAAGGACAGAAAAGTAAAAGGGTATGTTGCTCAGGTACCCCTACGATTTTCTGTTTTTATTTTTTCGTCCTGCAAGGCCTGCCATATTCATTCCAAGTCCATAACATTAACATGTATGAGTTTCACACATATTATTGTCTCTTACTTTAGGTGATGTATTTTAAGTTCACTAATTAAATTAGTTACATTGACTAATACGGTACAAAAATCGTTTTCTCTCTTACGAACATAAATTTAACTATGCCGTTCATTGCTCATTACTTTAGTCAATACAACTTGAGGAAATGCACCACAAAATTGCACATAATTTTTGGGTAGCAAATTAGGAAATATTTGTTCAATAAATTTCTCTTAAGTCGTGTCCCAATAATTTTAAACTGATGTGAATTTCAATTACATCAATTTATATTTCTATTTCCATCATTTTCATTTAGTATATTTAAAAATTACAAAACTAAGTTGTTTAGTATTAATGATAATGCCCATCCAAAAAAAAAAAAAAAAAGTATTAATGGTATTGATGGTAATGTTTTTTATGATGATATGGTGGTGGAAGGGTAATTATTGGGTATTTTCGAAGTACCATAAATGCATACTCTCTCGTCTCATATAACTGTGAGACCCATAATTCATGTGAGATAAGAAAGTACTTATTTATAGTACTCTCGAAGCATTCAATAATTTTCCGTGGTAGAATGACATTAGCCATAATGGTGTTAATGGAGGTGATAAAATGATAATTGTATGGGTGCTGGTAATGACACCTTTGTGCCGTGTGACCAACATCAATAGTCAATAAATAGTGAATGTATATGGTGGCAGCAATGACAAGTAGTGGCCTTGTGGGAGTGCACTCCCCCCCCCCCCCCCCCCAAAAAAAAAAAAAAGGTAGAGAGAGTAGTGATGATGTAATAATATTGGTTAATTTTTTACTCTCTTTTTTATTATTATAAATTTCTTCATATAAAATTGTTCTTGAAATTATATACTAGAAATAGCTCTCTTGTTTAGAAAAACAAGGAAAATTATTAGTATTTAGAAAATTTTTAACTACTACTTTGAAATAAACTTTTACTTGAAAAACTCTTTTCCAAACATTATGCTACTCAAATCTTAAACCTTTTTTAGGTCTAAGTTTGATCCAAAAACTTAAAAATCTAACCAAGAAAAGGTTATGCCCTAAAAGAAAATCAAATTTATAGAATATTAAGTCAACTGTTATTTGGGTTTTGAAGACCATAACCAATCCAAAAAAAAAAAAGGAATTTAAAAAATGTAATGCTAGGACCACAACTTTCGCCACAATTTTGTTTAAAAAAAAAAATCATCCTTATATCATTGTTTCAAGTAAACATAAGCTAGGACCGTTTATTTTGGTGTAAAATGATATTTTTAGCAGAAAATTAGAACATATTTTCAACAATGGCAATTGCCAATTATAGGTTGGGAAATGGTGGTGATAGTGGTGGTTGTAGTAGAAGTGGTGGGTTGCAAGTGACAATGAAGATAGTGATAGCAAGTTGATGGTGGTTAATGCTGACGACGAAGGCCAACGATGGTTGTTAGGAACACTTGGAACTTGGGTTACTTGAGGGAATTTAAGTGGATTCTTGAGATTTGAAGGCTAAGGTTTAGGATGGGAAGATATTGAGTGTTCCTTTATGGTTTGGACTAGAGATGGGATTTATGTTTGATGTGAGATCTTGTTAGATTGAAGATTAGGGTTAGCGTTTTGAGGGCTTGGGAATTTTGGGTATAGCATTAGAATAGAGGAATTTGGGTGATTGATGAGGGTTCTTGGATGTAAATGCAAATAGGGTTTGATGATTATGAAATTAGGGTTTTGGATTGCAAGTGGGAGTTTGGTTGATGATGGATCTAGAAAATTGATTGCATGAGTATGGTGGGCGATCGAAAGGATTGTCTTCTACAAGAGAAAATCACCTTCTCTAATGAGAGACTACTTTAAGAGGGCATCTACTTACCAGCAACAATAGATCACAAATCTAAGCACAAGAGAGTATTTTCTCATTTAATCCTCCAAATGAGAGTTACAAACATATATATGTACACACAAACACACACACACACACACACACACACACACACACACACATATATATATATATATATATTCATCACTTTCCCTAGTCTAATTGGCCACATAGAGCTAAATCTTATTGCCTTATTAATTCAACATGTGCTCACAAGAATTAATACATGTGATTAATGTTGTTCTTGAACTGAACTCCATCTAACTCAACTAGTCTATCTACAAGTAACTAACTAATCGTAACATATGTGGACAAGACAAGGCTAATTCCCCTACATAAAAGTGAGAGGAAGCTACAACAAAATTTTGGGATGGAAGTGATGACTAGGAGTGTCAATTGGCACTTCCATTGATGCTAGGATTTCTTCGTGTTTTGCAACTTCTCATGTGGTTGACGAGGTGATGACATACAGGCTATGTAGGGCCAACAATCAGTGGTTGCAACAGTTAGTAACTAGTGCTTGCGATCAATGACAAACAGGCAAGCCAAGCCAATTGGTGATGAAGAGGGTTTTAAGGGGTATGGGTGGTGGGAATGGAGTCAATGATTTTTCCCAAAAAGCCAAAATTATTGCTAGGTACTTAGTAGAGAAGTAAATAGAAACTTGCAAAACTAATGAAATTGTGACAGTCCAAATAGAGTGATGCTATATTGCTATGTTAATTTGTTTTTATTGAAGTAACATCATTTTTACCTGAGTCCACCATTAACGGAGAAAATTGCTTTTTGCCCCTTTTTGAAAAAAAATCCAGCATTTTGCCCTCTTTCTCAAACTAATTAGGGAAATGCCCATCTTTTGAAAATCGAGTTTCTGAAAATCGATTTAGGCCCTATAGTGGCGTTTTTAAGGACCCTATAGTGACGTTTTAAGGACCTATAGTGACGTTTTGTAACTTGATTTTCATAAAGTCGAGTTACACGCAATTTTTTTTCTTTTTTTTTTACCTATAACTCGACTTTATGAAAATCGAGTTACAAAACGTCACTATAGGTCTTTAAAACGTCACTATAGGGTCCTTAAAAACGCCGCTATAGGGCCTAAATTGATTTTCAGAAACTCGATTTTCAAAAGATGGGCATTTTCCTAATTAGTTTGAGAAAGAGGACAAAATGCTGGATTTTTTTTCAGAAAGGGGCAAAAAGCAATTTTGTCCCACCATTAACACTACTTTTATTATATACCAATTATTATAGACCATGTCGACAATTTTTGTGTATGACTTATTGGCCCAAACAAGCAAAAAAAAAAAAAAAGTAATAAGCTATGCCCCAGATACAATTACTACCGGGAATTTGATATTTGCAGGTGTTTGGATGTAGGTTGCTATACTTATATTATATGGAACATGTTGAATGATAATGAACTCCATATTTCCTTCTCATTCATTCGTTCATATTAGATGTGTTTGTATTATCAACATATCATATACTTACAGCAGAATAAAAATTTAGGTCCTAGAAGTTATAATTGTGTCAATGGCTATTTTCCTTTTTTGATGAACTCAATGGCTATCTTCCTTTTGTAACGAATTACACTCTCAATAATATTAAGATAATTTAAAGATTAAACTCTAACACCAAAATATCTTGGGATAATTGTTAAGCTAATTTATTTTAAATAAAACTCTAAAGCCTAAGTTTCAAGAAATTTAATTACCAAATCTTTTAAGTAATTTAAAATAAAATAAAATAAATTATTTTGAACATATATCATAATTTGTGTTTTAATATAATAAAACTTACACATTACATACTTGTGACTTAGTATATGTATGTATTACACATTGTAAAATTAAAGTGATTTTAACATGATTTGTTAATTTTTAAGCTAGTTTCGGATGACATTAGTAAAATGCTTCATTGACAAAAAATATATAAGTAAAATAGTTTCACTTATTCATGCATCACACCAGCACACTACTAACTTATTCGAAATCTTATAATGAATAATCTCTCATATTTATTAGTTCACAATTTTTTTAATAGAAATTTTGTATACAATGTCAATTATCACACAGTTGTATATACCTAACACAAACAATAGTCTCCATTGCTAGTATCCCAAACCCTATGAGGACCACCAATATCCTGGTCCCAAAGCAAACAAATTGGCCACTTCTTACAGTACCTTCACTGACTTTCTCTATGTTAACTTGCGCAACTCACCTCAGGCATCCACAAAACGTTTCGTTCAAGTTAATCAGCATCATCACAGAATATAGCTCTATTGAACTAAATTGGAACAGCCAAGTAATTCAAATATCAGCTGTTAATTCCTTTCACACTAATAATTATCAAAATGATGTATAAGTCACATTTGTCAAACGGAGCTGGATAGCCAAATTTAACCATTTTATACACCAACCAACTCCCTCCAAAAAAAAGGCAAAAAAAGAAGAAAAAAAAAACCCTTGTAACAACCTCTTTTGTTGTCACAAAGTAACATAAAAAACTAAAAGTCAGAACAAACAAAAGGAGTATATATATGCGCCATCAACTTGTAGCAGTATAATATTTTTTGCTCATCTGCAATGTATCATCTCCGTGCTCATCTTTACTTGCCTGTTTTCTCCACTTATCTTGGGGCTTATTGTGTTCACTTATGCCATTGAATTTTTTTCTTTTTCAAAATATTCATCCTTTTTTTTTTGTCTTTTTTCTATTTTCTTCTTTATAATGTTTAGCATCTTGTGATAGTCCACTTTTTTCTTTGTTTCTTTTGCATGTAACAGCAGATTTATATCATATAAACTCCATCAAGTGGCATTTGACCCAGTTTCAGCATGTCACTTACAAGATTTATGATTTGTGGCAAGTAAAGAGAATCCAGCTGCGTGTCATTTTCTGATTTTCATCTGTAGTACGTATCATGTGAAGCGAAGAATTGGTAATCTGGGTGATTGACCTGACGCAGACTTAGCCAGTTATCTGCAGCCTGCATAAGGGAATCTGCCCGTTGTGACTCATTAATACCACGCTGTGCCCACATGGATCCTTTTAATTTATAGGAAGCCATTCCAAAAGCAGACAAGGAAATCTTGGGGACACCGTCAATCTCACTTGGAAAAATGACAATTGGGGCCTGGGTGCTTCCACTACCTGCAAAAGAATTCAATTCTAAGGGTTGAATATAAGCCTTACCAACTGAAATAATCTTATACAACATCAGGCAGCTGGACTATATACATATATCACAGCAGAGACAATATTAAGTCCTATTTAGATGTTAGAATGATATTGAACTATAATTGTCAAACTTGGAAGTGAATGCCAGGGCTTTATTCAATTGTCAAACTTGGGAGTGAATGCTGGGGCGTTATTTAATTGTCAAACTTGGGATTGAATGCCCAGAAGAAGAAGAAGAATAAGGAGTATAGTAAAGGCTGAGCTGCCAACTCCTAGAAGTGGATACAGACGGACAAGAGGAAATTTTCCTTTAATAAAAATAATAATAATTTGAAATAAAGAAAATAAAATAAAGCATCAAAAATAAAATAATTTAAGAGCCCCCAGATGTTGGGTGGACAAAAATGAAGTGTTTCTCGTGTTGCACCAGAGCCACTAAGAATCACAGGTCCCCAAGAAATGGAGTGAAAGAGTCACCATTTGTTAAGATTAATTTGTACCATTTGGTTTTCAATCACCAGCTCCCTACAAGTAATAGTAAGAATTTTTCAAGAAGAAGAAATATGTACGAAGTAAATTTGATAGTAAAGTTATAGGATATTCTCATTTCATTGATCAATCCAAAGCTAACCCAAACATAGGTGCTGATTCTTGGAGTTGCTTGGTAGGCCTTATAATTGAGCCACGATGCCATCAGTATTTTGGAAACATCCTTGGCCTATCTCATATGGGCCTAAAGTCATAAGCATGTGGATAACTTATCTCCAATTTCTAGTATACAGTATACTAAAAGTTTTTGAGCTCTGCTTAGGTTGTTGAACCTTTAGTGTAGGCTTGGTGTACTTGGGCACAGCATGGTGTCTAATGGAAACCATCCCTAACATAGGCATGGAGGAACACTCCCTGTGGATTTGCCAAGGTAATTCTATGTTTAAAGAAGCATCTGTTATATGGGTTCAATCAGTCCTCACAGAATTTTCAGGAACATGAGGACTTACAAGGCAATCAATGGTTCTTCCTAGGTGGAGCAATTGCTCCTATAATTGTCTGGTTGGCAGCTAAGGCCTTCCCTCTACAATGGTGGATTAGACTCATCAAAATGCCCATCTTGATAGCTGCTACAGGAAATCTGCCTCCAGTTACTACTGTCAACGACAGTAGAGTTGGATTATTGTAGGTTATCCCTTTGGATTTGTTGTATATAGGTGTTAGCTGAATTGGTGTCACCATCACAATTATGTTCTTTCAGGAGTGGGTGCTTCTATATTTTTGCTTTGTTTTCAAGGATGTTAGCTTCAGTTGGTGGGGAAATGACCTTGATGGGTTTCCCATACAATGTTTTGAATCCTATTCCATTCCGGTCACTATCTACAGTACCAGTGCATAAACCAGTACACAGCAAGCCCCTATTCAGTATCGGCTCAAATACCATAACATAACATAACATAACATAGCAGGGTGTTTCAGGCATCTTGGCCATTTCCAGCCATTTCAAGTGAAAACTCTGTTTCAACCCAGAATAGAATCTGGGTTGAGTTGTAGCTTTTTTAGAAAACTTGGGCATTTCGGTCATTTTCTTTCCTGCAAATCAGACCTAATCAAGTACATTTCAATTTTTAATTGGGTTATTTCTAAAATTTTTATTTTTAGAATAATTATGAGATGGGAAAGTGAAATGATTTGATTAATGTTCATGATTTTTTTTTCTTTTTTTCCTTTTTTGAGTATTGTTCATGATTTTTTTCATGTCATAACCCTTCCTATTGAGTAATAAGATGACATGAATTGTGTTGCTTTTTATTTATTTATGAGTATTTATATTTTCAAATATATATATATATATATGGCCTTTGAAACGGTGTTTGAAACTTGCGTAAACCAAAGTGAAAGGTCATATAAATCCCAGTTCACATGATTAATCTTATGGGAAAAACTGTTTGTTTATATGTTGTGCCTCAAAGAAATTACATAATTTGGGGAACCTGAGTTTTTTCTAAAGGTCCATATAAGGAGGAAAAATGTTCTGACACAGCAAAGAGGCCAGTAAAAATATCAAAAACTTAATTATTGAAAGAAGATTAAGATTACCTGTCATGGGTGTGGAAAGGGTATGATATGTTAAGAAGCAAGCATCCAAATCTTTTAATGTTGGACCTGTAGGTATTCGGTATATAGGATACCTAAAAGTAATATCATCAGACTACATGAACCCCGGTATGATACAAAGCAACATAACAATTAACAAACATAGATTGCATTCAATTTTACCATGCCACAGACATCCAACTGGCTGGTAGTAAATCACAACTTCTTAACGTCTTCAGTCCAGGATACTGACATGCAAGATCTAATATCTGTACCACAACAATAAATCTAAGATACAGGGTTCAGACCACAAACTACAAAAGAAAACAGTATGAAGAAAATATCTAACCTTGTCAGCTAATGGTTCACGACAATAAGGGAGATCCTGCTCAAGAAACTCAAAGAGAAGCAGACCCTGAGAATTTCCTGCTTCACTATCATCGCTAGAAAATCCTTCTTGTCTTGCACTGTGTTCATCATTTATAGACAATCTGTCCAGTCTGATTGGGATCTCACTTCTTAGATGGCGCCAAATCTGCTGTTCCCTAGTAGTTTTTATGCCTTTATCAATTTCATAGTCGCTGCTTCCATCACTACTTGAATCCCTGGAGTAGTCACTGTCACTGTCTTCATGGGCTTGCCTAACCAAATGACAAAGTCCAATCTGGTTAGAAGCCAACAAAATGTGTCCGATTAAATCTGACATGTAAAAATCACAACAGAACAAGCTATTGTTATAGGAAACTTGTGGAAGGGGAAAGAAGTCCCCACAGCTTGACAAAAACAGAGCAAACAAAAGGAAAAGTGCCATAACCATTAAGCAAACAAGAGATATAAATCAGTTTTGCATGGGGACAAAATTAACTTCCCCATTATTGAAGAATCAAGAATATGAAGTCAAATTACTATTCCTAAACCTTTTTTCCCCCTGAATAATTCAATGGTTAAAATAGTAGGGGGAGGGGGGATTTGAAACTTGGGCCAGGATGCCTCTGTTAGAAACACTAGAAGGTGCTAGTTGAGCTACAAGGCTCTAGGAAACTTCTATACCTAAACCTAAAGACCCATGAGTAGATTATGTAGCTCAAGAACCACAAGAAGAAGAATTCTTAATTATTAACTGAAGGTATTCACTTGGACAAAATTGCAATTTGAAACAATACCCTTTCCTATGTGAGATCCAAGTTCAACTAATTATGAACCAAGTGAACTGTTAAAATAAAGCAAACATTGTTAGCTCACACTCAAAACAAAATTGCAATTTAAAAAAATACCCTTTCCTATGTGAGAACCAAGTTCAATTAATTATGAACCCAGTGTACTGTTAAAATAAAGCAAAAACTGTTAGCTCACACTCAAACAAAATTGCAATTTAAAACAATACCCTCCTAGGTAAGAACAAAGTATATATAGGCAGTTCAACTAATTATAAACTGAGTGTACTGTTAAAACAAAGCAAACACTGTTAGCTCTGATTATACATATATTCTTTTCAAAAAGTAAAAATTAAAATTGAACAATTTTTTTCTTTTTTTAGTGGTAAGTTAAACATGCACCCCGGAGGGTCTTGAACCCTTGACCTCACACTCCACCTTGCTCTTACAAGGAGAGGAGTTGCCAATTGATTTAGAGCTCATTGGCCAATATTGAACAACTTTTTAACCATATGATTCCTTTGGAGGTAGAACTTTCTAGGTAAAACAGAATATAAATTACACGGTCAAGAGAGGATGATGAATGCATGCTAAGAAATTCACCGTAACCACTTCTCCACTAACACAGCCAACTTTCAACAGAGGATTATTTATGTGCAGTAAGAAACTAAACTTTAATGCCCATTAGTGCAAATGAGGAGTTTTTCCACTGTTATTCTGTAACATAACAATCAAATCAATAATAAAACTCTAAGGCTCAAATAACCATAAACAAAATAGATTAAGAAGCATAAGGATTAGTTCTCATCCGTTTCTCAGCTGGCTGATCTTGGTTCGATTCAGATTCATTAACAACCTGTTTTATTTTTATTGTTTAAATCTAAACCACCAATTATTACATGCATATGTTGTATTAATATTCAAGTTCTGAATAGTTTCTCCATTTGTCATAAAAAAATTTACAAGGCCAAGCATACCAAGCCAATCACAACAGAAAATAATGCACGTCTACTCAACAAAGTAAGAAATCGAAACACAACATTATTGAATTTTCTGGGCTTCTAAATTTTTATTTGCAGTTTTACACAATGTCACAACAAAAGGACTATTGATGTTGTTCACTTATCCTTGTATGCTAAATTTATGTATTCTCTTAAGATAGTGTTCATAAGAGACAAGACATCTAAACACAGAAAAATTCATCTTATGGTAGTGATTTCTTCAATCAGCCTTTCTTTGACTACTTTTATTTCAAATCTCATCATACCTCAACAGATAGCGAACCAACTTGCTTGCTTTTGCTTTGCCTTCTAGACTTTGCGGTTATGATTAAAAAAAAGAAAAAAGGAAAAGGATAGCAAAAGATAATTACAGTTTGGGGGCATGAAGGACATCAATAAATTATGCCCTTGGATTAATTAATTAACTATAGCTGGGTGAGATGTCAGATAATATGAACCACAAAACTTTTTAGCAGCATATATAACCACTCAAATCTCTCAGATTGTCTCTATTTTGGATAATCTATCTATACAGATCAACAAAAACCTCAACAGAAGAAAACTAACCTGAATCATAATGGTCACATAACCTTGGAAAGTCCGGTACTGTAATAAGGAATAGCTTATTCTCTATGAATACATGATTCTTTTAGTTAGTAGAACACTCAATAGTCTTGATACCAGAGTACCAGACCCATCTAATTAGCAAGGAAACTTTGTTTGCCAAACTTACATAACCTCTTATGGTGACTAACTATGTCCAAAGTTGTATCATATATCAGTTTAAATGCTGTACTGGAAATTTTATCACAAAAACATATTAAAGAAAAGAAAATTGAAATCTTGTCATTTCCTGCAGAGAATTATAATGTTCAAAGAGAAATTCATCAGACAAAGACTTTTAACTCTGAAAGACAACAAGTTTATTTCACACTTATTGTGGAAAAGTACCTATAATCAACTTCCTTGAACCAGATAGAGCTACTAGCAACCACAGATAGAGTGTGCTTTTCAATAAAAAAAGAAAAATAAAAAGAAAAAATGACTGACAAAGATATTGCAATTCTCATATATGCCAGAAGATTAGACTTCGTAAATGAAGATTCATTAAAGTGATACTCAATATGAAAATTCTAAAGATAGAAAGTTAGACAGAGAAGCAGTGGTCTTTAATGTGAGGAGAATGACAATCAAGTCTGCATAGATACATAGGAAACAATTATTGACATTTGACAAGAAACTGCATTCAAGGAAAAAAAAAAAAAAGTTTCCACTTTAAAACATCTTTCAGCAAGTTATTCTAAAGCTTGTACATTCTCCTAGTATCAGGAGTGTCAGAGAAGCAATGGCAGCAGTAAAGCGTGGCACCG
The DNA here is from genome assembly GCF_002906115.3 of Quercus suber. Classification (NCBI taxonomy): domain Eukaryota; kingdom Viridiplantae; phylum Streptophyta; class Magnoliopsida; order Fagales; family Fagaceae; genus Quercus; species Quercus suber. The sequence continues at coordinate 609,530 of NW_027069653.1, read as the reverse complement.
AACAAGATGCATATTACTTCACAATGAAAGCAGAGGTATCACAAAGAAACAATTACTTGACAAAAAAGGAGAATAGAATGAACCCAACAATGTGCTAGAGAATCAACATTGTTAGGGTTTTGTAATAGACATTATAATTGTACAAAATTAACCAATTGATTGTTAAAAAAAAAAAAAAAAACAGTGATTTCATTTTATATAGATAAGTTTTGGCCCCAGGGGGATGGAGAATGGAAATTTTGAACTAGTGACTTATGCTTTGTTGGGCATGGTCCCCTTGGGTTAAGACAAAACAGTGAAATGACAATGAACAAATTCAAATATATAAAAACACTTGAAATATGCATATAGGCCATACTACTACCTTGGCTTAGCATTTGACCTTGCAGCAGGTTCACCATACAATTGGATACCAGATAAGTATGGAACATAATATTGAATCACAGAATCACACTCATCAAGTACCAAAGGCACTCCTGCCCCATAAGCACTCCATTCCTTAAATGTTTCCCAAAGATCATTCAACATGAAGTATGGTTGAAACTCAATATCACAAGTCCTCCACCCCCTCATTGTTGTCTAAAAGAAAATAAAAATCAGAAAGAAAATTTTTATCAAAACCCACAAAATGAAAAACAAGATGCAAAACTAAGAGAACATATTAAAGAGGGAAAACTGTTAATAAATCACATATGATTCCATCTGTGGTTCAGCCCTATCACAATTTAGTTCACAAACTTTCAATTGTTCCATTTAAGGTTTGAACTAAAGCAAAATCATTTGGGATCCATCCAAAGTACCCCTAACTATTTTATTTTTAATTTTTTATCCAAACTTTAGGAGTCAAAAGGTAACAATTGAAAAGGCTTGTGGGATTAAATTGTTATTGGGTCAAACCATAATTGGGTAATTTATTTGTCTAAAATATTCAAAATCTGTTAATTCGAACAAAATCCTAACAATTTTAATTTAATCCAAACTTTAGCAAATGAATATTTGTGGACTAAATTGTAACTGGACCATACCAAAAGAGGGTAATTTGAAATTTATCCCCAAAAAAAAAAAAAAAAAAATACTAACGTCTTATTCTTTCAGCTGGTTTTGTCACCAGAACACAAAAAACCCTTTCTCAAATCTGACCATACCAAATAGATACCCCACAATTGGTTGAGTATTGCTTATCATTTAATCAGGTCCTAAATACCATGAAAGCCCAATATGCAAACTTATGATGCAAAAACTTTGTACTAATATCACAGCAGCTAAACAAAAACAACAAGTATTGAAAAGCACAAAGATAAGAACAGATAAGAAAAGATAAAGAGATGGACCTTGGAGAAATACTGGGCTGGGACCAAAGGCTTGGTGGAGTCCAAGAACCTATCAAGGTTAGTAACAGGCTCCAATGGAGGATTTTGCAATGGAGAATTACAAGAAGGGTCTTTGGTGTCAGTGTCATCAGCCTTATTATTATTACTATTAGCCTTTCTTCCTTGTTTTTGCTGATGATTCTGATTCTTTCTTGCTTTCACTGGAATGTAAAACCGGTTCTCTCCACGTGCACCCCCAAACCTCAGTCCATTCCCCAACATGTCCCCTGTTTGTTTCCTCGGAAAACAAAAACAAAACAAAAACAAAAAAAAAAAAATCTAAATCTTTTCCTTTTACAGAAAAGAAAATGAAAAACCCAATTAAACCCAGATATAATAGTTGTCTGGTGGTTTTAGTTTCAGTCAAAAAATGGATTAATTTTCTTGGGTTTTTCCTGCAGATTCTCAGCAAACAATCACAGCATAGAAAAAACCAATTGCTGTTTGAGGAAAGCAACACAGAATCAGAGATGGGTTTCAAGTGATCAGATCAAAGAAACCCAGAAATCTGAGACAGCTGTATTGCCAAAAATAACAAAATTTGGATGAGAAAGATTCAAAAAACAGAAAAAGAAAAAGCAGCACTATGGATTGAATGACACACAAAAATAGGTTTTGTGTGAGGGAAGAAATAAGGCTTAAGGCTTGAAGGAAAGCACACACACAGATGGAGAGATAATGGGGAGAGAGAGCGAGAGAGAGAGAGAGAAGGCTTCAACCAGTGTGTATATTATTAAGGAAGGCAAAAATATGAATGAAGTACTACTATTTTATTTTTTGTTTTTTTGTTTTTGGGTTAATTTTACATTTCTTGAATTAGTAAAAGAGAGTGTTATTTTCATGGTCTTTTTGGCTTTATTCTTTTATCAAAAAATAAAGAAGATAGAACTTTTTTTTTTTTTTTTGGGTAGAAAATAACTTTTTTATATAATCAAGAAAGTGATGTTAATTTTATCAAAAAAAAAAGAGAAAGTGATGTTAAGATTTTTATTTAAAAGAAAAAAAAATTATGTTTCAATTTATTTATTTAGATATATGATGTTACAATTTTTTTTGACTATTTCACTTTTTATCTGAAAACATATCGAAAAACTTATGAATGTATAATGGATAGAATTTAAGACTTTTGAATATATAACTTGTTCTATGTCTTGAAAGGGACTTTTTGGCATTGTTTATAGCTTTATTGTTGCGAAAAGTAGAATACAAGTATAAAATAATTACTTTTATTTATCATATTTAAATTAATGCTAATTGAATTTCAAAAAAAATTGATGCTAATTGTAAAAGTAATAAAAAAAAAATTAAGAGAACTGTCGACTTTATTGGATTGAAACTATCATTAATTGCGAGCAAACATAAAAATCTAAATAGTGTTTCTAGATCATTAAACTAAGTGGGGAAAAAATTAATTTGTTTTTATTCAATTAATATATATATATATATATATTGTAAAATATAGAAGTAAATCTTCATATATCTTTTTGTATTCTAAAAATAGAATAATTTTTTTTCTTAAAAACTAAAACATGATTACTTGAGAATATGCATCAAAACGTGTTTAGACTCTTTGGTTTTTTAAGGATTTGATTAATAATCAAATTTTTTTTTTTTTTTTTGGGATAGGAGATTAAAAATCAACTTAATATTTGAGTTTTCAAAAAGGACTAGCTGTCTAGTGAAATTCTTAATGTTTGTCTTTTGAGTCTTCATAGAACACAACAAAAAATTATAATAATTTCATAATATTTTCAAATTTGTCTAACATGGTAATACCACACATATGGATTATAAAATTAAAAAAAAAATTGCAAATTATGATGAATCCATGTGTAAAATAATAAGCTTACTTAGGAATATTGTGAAATTGTTTTATTTTTTTTTTTTTTTTGGTATCTATAGCTTTACTGTTGTCTTTTATTAATTAAAATTAGTAAGGGCTTAATATTTTTCAATATTTTCATCAACTAAATTTTTTTTCCAATGATTACTTATTAGGAAAAAAAAACACTTCCCACCTATATTTATTATTTATGCCTTTGGGATAGTTCACAATCCTCTCTACCTTAATACAAGAATGAAATCTTTTGATTCTTAAAATATTCCATAAAAAAATTACTAAAATACCTTTGAGGGGTGGAGAGAATTGTAGATGACACAATAGCTAAGGGGGAAGTGGTAATGACTTAGAGATAAAGAGTAAAGTGTAATTACCTTTTTTAAACATGCGTGAATACTTTGAGAATATTTTCTAGAACTTTCTATATTTACACCCTCTATTAAAACCTTATCACATCATATTTTCTTTAAATAATATAATAAATTACTCACTCTGTAAACAAACATAGTCATAATAAATACCTATTAATAAGTATCATATTTATTAACTTTGATCTTTAGAAGAAAAAGTATTTCTCAAAAAAATCTTAGATGAAAAAAAACCAAAAATATCAAGATTTTTTTTTTTTTAAACTACCAACCCAATATTCAAATTTCAAAACAATAAAAGAATGTAAAGCAAAAGAGGGAAAAAGCTCCAATAAAAGTTCAGCAGATATCAATCATCAAAGCTTCTTTTTTTTTTTTTGCTGAGAATCAAAATACGATGCCAAGAGACTAGCTTTTGATGATTGATATTTGCTGAGAATAAGAGCCACCAGCATCACATTCACGGTTGAGATCTAACCCCCTAGTCTCAAGTCTCAACCACCCAAAGTGAAGTGATGCCCAACCCCAATGCCCATAACTCAATGGTATTATTGGAATTTTGTTTTTTCATTCTTAAATGTTGATCATTTTCTTTCTTTCTTTCTTTCTTTTGTGAAAATGTTGACCATTAAAACTGATGGGATTGACGAGACCTTTTTCCTTAGACGACCTCATCAAACACCTTCGTCCAACTCAACACAGCATGGACGAAGGTAGGCAAGTCATTAATAAGAGGATTCAATACCTCGAACAGTTACCAGCTAGCTGCTAGATTGTTGGAGCCTCATCAAAACTTGCATTAATAAGCCCTATGGTGTTAGAGGAAGAGTACTAAAACGACAATTAAGGCCCAACGACTAGAAACTAAGAAGCTATATATACACACTCATCAAAGGCAAAGGAGTACATAATTTTCACCCTAATATACTCTTATATTGATATCTCTAATATTCAGAACTTTCTTATTTCTCACAAAAAGCTTCTATATGCTAACTTTAGCATCGGAGATTTTGTGGGAGGCACTATATGGGTGACCATCTTAAGAGAGCCTTTGTTCTACATTTGCAAGGGTTCTGACGAGAATTCAACTTCATCTGAACGAACTTACAAGGCTAACGATTTACACATCATCAAAAACTATTCAAATTAATGTTTTGGATAAGACGATCCCATATTCCATGATTGAAGTCTCATAAATACCTAGCAAATTATTGGACAAAATTAACCTTCTATAACTATTTTCTTTTTTATATATATCAAATGGGGTCATTCAAAACACTTCATGACAAATCTAAGCACTCTATTTATATCAGTTACAAACCAATAATGAAAACTTTTTTTTTGGGAACTTTTTGGGGGGGAGGGGTGGGAATTCTATAGTTATAATGAGAAGAGAAATTTAAACCATGAACGTCTCCATTAAAATTAATAGAAAGTATTAAATGAGCTACGAAGCTCTTAGCTTTTTGATACTCATTATTTTAATTCTCTCTCTCTCTCTCTCTCTCTCTCTCTCTCTCTCTCTCTCTCTCTCTCTCTCTCTCTCCTCTCTCTC
>NW_027069653.1:548972-604384 GCF_002906115.3 Quercus suber | reverse complement strand
CTCTCTCTCTCTCTCTCTCTCTCTCTCTCTCTCTCTCTCTCTCTCTCTCTCTCTCTCTCTCTCTCTCTCTCTCTCTCTCTCTCTCTCTCTCTCTCTCTCTCTCTCTCTCTCTCTCTCTCTCTGAGAATTTTGTCTGTCTAGGCACTAGTATGGCAAGTAGATTAAAGAAGGAGAAAAATAAGGAAGAGAGAGAGAGAGAGAGAGAGAAGAAAAAGAAGAAGAAGAAAAAGAAGTAACGACGACAAACTTACTTGGACCAATGTGATATGTGAATCAACTACGTAGATCTACAAACTGGTGGTATATGGGTCGCTAGAAGCTCCTTCAATGGTAGGTTAAGTGAACCCAACCAATTAGAGGATGAGGTTGAGATGAGCTGATGAAGGGTTAGTTCAAGACATAGGTAAGATTATTTTTCTAGAGCTAAAAATGTTTTACTTTACATCCTATTGTCTTTATAAAACATTTTCAACCTCAACAAGCTTGATTTTTCTATTTATCTAAAAACATTTTTAGTTTTACCAAGTGTCCCAAACACCCAAAAATAGAACACTCTTGGGAGGGCAAAATGAGGTAGTGTAATATAAATATAAATTTTATAGTTAATCTTTGTCATTTTAAAAAATACTAAACATTTAATCAATTTTATAGTTAAAAACTTTGTTCTTTTGAAAAATATATAATCAAAGCCCACACATAAAACAAACCCATGTGTACCTTTTCATAGAGAAGATATGGGAGAGTTGAATAGCCTTGCAAATAGGCTTGGAATACTTACAGACTCATGAGAGGTATATAGTGCATAAGACGAGTTATACAAAGAATCTTGCTGTCCAATTGAATTGAAATGATTTTTTTCCCACTTATCTATCTTAGGTTCAATAGGATTGTTAAATATTAACAATAATATGTTGAATATGTTAGAATAGATGTGAAAGATAAAGCATAAAATATGAATACAAAAACATGAAAGCTACATGGTTTAGCTTTGACAGCTTATGTCCATAAAAGAACCTTTAAAGACAACATTTTTATTATATATAAGAGTGTAGTACAAAGCGTGTGTTACAATGAACATAATATGAGTATATGTAGGAGACTAAAGTTTAGACTTGTAGTACAAGATACTTATCTTGCACACAAAATACGATAGGCTTAGGCCTATACTAATGCATTAATATGTTTAATATATTTCTAACAAAAATCTTGCAAATGAGTTCAGAAAATTTGTAAAACCTATGATCCCATGAATACTACAAGTCTACAATGTGCATTAACTAGAGACACGCAGGAGAAGTCGTCTTTTATTCTTTATCTATTGAGTACTCACGCCCATAAAATCTCAAATTCTCAACAAATATAAGACCAATCACCATTACTGCTAGTTGACTTCTCATAAATTTAATAGAACCAAAAGCCATCGTTCCTCTTATAAAAACAAACCAAATTGAACCAAATCAATGAGATTTCCTTGTTCGGGGCAATATTGGGCTAGTCCAATCTCCGATAAAATGTTGAAAAAATTCACTACACAAAACATGGGTTATGGTGAAACCCATCGTTACAAGCAACCTATGATTAATTTTTTGCTAAATATCACAAATGGGGCAAGGCATATAAAAAAATAAAGAATAAAAAAAAAATAAAAAAATAAAAAACAAAAGGAATGAGAAGGAGAGGAGGAAAGGTGACAAATATTAACGTTGCAGCACATAATAGTCCGGTGTTCATCAACTTCAGAAGACATTCCCTTTTCTCTAATTTTGTAGGTTTCTTTCATTAAACAACACTCTTCAAGTGTCCTTTCTCTCCCCCTTTAATAAATTCTATGTCTTCTTCTTTCACTTAACATTCCACAAGAAATAGTTTTGTACGAGTAATATTAAGATTACAATTTTTGTCACAACTTGTTCACATAACAAGTTATGAGTGGTAGAGTTATAGACCCACCATTCACGACTTACCCTATGAATATAAACAAGTTATAGTAAAAATTATGACAAAAGTTGTGGTCTTAGCATTACTTATTTTCTTTTTTCTTTTTTTCTATTTTTTTCCTCTTACGTCATTAACATGGTAGTGAACAATGATCCCTTTATAGTTGCTATTGATAGCACTTGTTTGAGTGAATTCTTAACTTAACTTCTTGCCCATTCCTCACATTTATTTCGTCGAAGAGAGAAATATGGTTGTTCAATATCTTCATTGACGCGTGAAACCAAAATAAGCATCTCTCCCTTTTTATTTCACTTTCCTCATTGCTACATATCCTTATTTGGAATTTCCAAAATATATTTATTGTCTCCGATTTACTGCTGAAAATACTCACTTGAGCGTTGACGAATACATATATATATATATATATATATATTTTTTTTTTTTTTTGAGGGAAGAGGAATATAATTATTTAATTGTTAACTTATTCAAAATTCAAAATACGGTGCATGTCCTAGCAACAAAAACACTCCCCAACAAATATTAATAATAGTATCGTAGGAAATTAAATATTTCCAATTTTTCACACGTACGGTTGTGATGTCTTTGGGAGCAAAGTTGTAAAAACTTGAATCAGTCATGAATTAATTTTTTATTTTTTCATATCGTATATTGTAAAATACACAAACACTTAATATAATTTACAAAAAAATTATAGATATATACATATATAAATGATATATTCATTATAAATTTTGAATATATACTAATTTATTCATCACCTATGTAATAATATTTAACAAGCTAACTAAATAAATTAAACTAACATATGCTTATAACACACACATTCAAATAACTTAAATTCAAAAGTGATAATATATTACAAATGACCCAAAAATAATAATTTATTTTCATCATATTGCCTAATCAACCTCATCTTAATCAATGCTATCATCACGTTTATCACTTTGTGAACTTATTTCTTCATTAAAAAATTTTTCATTGTCATTAACATTTATTATCTCTTTTTGTTCTTTTTATTTTAGTAGTTATATATATATATATATTTCTTCTTGACATTCTGATTTCTTGGACTTATAAGAATAATGACAAAAATAAAAATAATTATATTGTCAATTAATATCTTATTTATAGTATAGAAAAAAAATTTGTAAATATTAAAATGAAGTGTAAGTATGTACTATGTAGTCCAAATTTTGTAGGAAAAAGAGTTGAAAAAAAATCAGGAATATGTTATTTTATTAGGTTAAATTAAGTAATCTAATAATTTTGTGTTAAAAACAAGTCTAACAACTTGTTAGATTCAAATAAAAGTATAAATTTTAACCAAAAAAAAAATCTCATTTTAAACCATTTATCTATGTATCGTACAATACGAACGATTTTATAATACAATACGATTCATATGATACACATACTGTATTGTACAATACGCCGATATGAAATGAAACTTTTTATATATGATATAATACATATCGTAGTATCATCCGATACGCAATACATCCGATATTGACAACTATGCTTGGAAATATTAGAAAGAAACCATAGAGGAGTTTAACGCTAATCAAGAATTTGATGTTTTGGTTGATCAGAATAGGTTCGTTGGAGCCCACTTCACTCTAAAATTAGTATATTTGGTTGAACTGGGAGATTCCTATTTGCAACAATTTTGGCAGGAAAAAAAAAAAAAAAAAACCATAAAGCCAACTTTGAGTCAATTGTTGCCTAGTCAGGCAATTTAGATTTTTCATATATTCAATGGCTGAATTGGACTGTCATTTGGGACTGAATCATTGCTAGGTGGATTGTTTAAACATCTTGCTAAACATTTTCAAAAACATTTACCTAAAATTTTAAATTGAAATGGAGGCTGGAGCTGTCAGAATTAGACCTAGAATTTTTGTCTCTCTTAAATCTTAATTTTGTATACATATCATATGAGATATTTTCAGCTTGCTTGGTATAGTATCAGCCAACCTAGGTGGGATTCAAACCGGCCTACCCTCTCGAATTTATAATTTTATATAGCACACATTATACAAGATATATATCTTTTAGCTTGGTGTGATATAGCTAACAGGGGCTTGGCTGAGTGGGTAAGGCTCGGACGCATCGTGCAACACACCTCTTAGTGGTAAGGTGTACTCACAAATGTGAGGTGACTCCCACACAGTGGTACAGAAGGGCCCCCGAGATCGGGCTACCCCGATCGAGGCCACTAGCTCCTAATGATGCATCATTAGACCAAGACACTAATTGGTTTTTAGTATAGGTGGGAATTGAACTCCAGATCTCTTACTCAATCATTAAAGACTTTACCAGTTGAGCTAACTGGAACCCATTTCTAACTTATGATTCAAATGATTATTTTTATATCTATTTTATTTTTATAGTTGTATTAATCAAATCATTTAACAAGTCACATGGGAACGTGACAATTAAATATGCACTTCTTCTTCTTCTTCTTCTTTTTATTTATTTATTTATTTTTTTTCATTTACCAAAAAAAGATAGGATAGCTAGTTAATGTAATTGACAGAGTTTGGTTCCAAATATATTTGAAGCCTTAGGCATAGACCATCAATTAGAATATGACATTTGTACTTATCATGTGTAATGCACAAAACTTAATTAACCCAACTAACCAAGCCAATTATGCACAATCTTATTTCAACATAATTATAATAACACCTACCCTTTCACGACTTTAAAATTACATGAAAAATAAAGGTACGAAATAATGGACGTTTAAATTGCTAAATAATAAATTAGAGGAACAATTTGGAGGAAAATCCTATCCATGTTTCTTCATAAGATTTAATTGTAATGGTTGTTCGGTGTATTTGGAACATGCTCTTATCAAAAATATTTTTTATTATTATTTATTATTATTTTGTGTTGCTAAAACACTCTTATCATTTCATGCTCATCAACATTGATTGGATTAGTTGATTAGATTAATTCAGGTCAAGGATGGTGTCAAAAGGGCCTCTGATCATGTTGCCGTCTAGCCATTAGAACATAAAATATACTGTCTTTTGACCATAAAATAAGTGTCATATTTTTGTTGTTAACTTAGAAGTGGAACTTTATTGAGCCTTCAATAGCCAAATGAACTGGATCCAAGTGATCACTTGATGCACTATCTAGGCCTGGATTTGCTTTAAGAGGACTAAAGTGCGGGACGGAAAGGCTATATAACTAAGTGAGAACATTATATTATGCTCACTCTGGCCACTATGTTGGATTATTATCTGAGTCAGAATTAGGATTTTATCTTTCAAGTATGAATAAAATAAAACTAGTATCTATTTAGTGCTAATAGCAAAATTATATACTATATAATAAAAGTTGAGTCCTAAAAAACATGATTACACCAAATGGTTATTTTCTCTATTAGACAAGTGTATACACTTTCATTAATTTTTAAGATATTTTATATTAGATTAAACTATATTAGCAATAGTTTACTCTATGTCAAACTCTGTTATCTAAGTTTCAAGAAGTTTAGACTTGTACTTTAAATAAAATTCTATTACAAAAAGTTTCAAGTAATATAAAATAAAAATTAATATTTATTTTAATTATTTTGATTTTTACTTATCATAATTTAGATAAATTTTATTAGAGTTCCAAGTGGCTCACTAATTATTAATATAATTTCGAATTATTAATATTCTAGTGATAGACCTGTGCTTTGCATTATTATACTACCTAAATAATATATAATAACAACAAAAATTATATACTATATAATAAAAGTTGAGTCCTAAAACTGTGATTACACCAAATTGTTATTTTCTCTATTAGACAAGTGTGTACACTTTCATTAATTATTCAGATAGTTTATATTAGATTAAACTATATTAGCAATAGTTTACTCTATGTCAAACTCTGTTATCTAAGTTTCAAGAAATTTAGACTTGTACTTTAAATAAAATTCTATTACAAAAAGTTTCAAGTAATATAAAATAAACATTAATATTTATTTTAATTATTTTGATTTTTACTTATCATAATTTGGATAAATTTTATTAGAGTTCCAAGTGGCTCACTAATTATTAATATAATTTCGAATTATTAATATACTAGTAATTGACCCGTGCTTTGCATTATTATACTACCTAAAAATGGCATTACCTATATAATAATGCCATTTTTAGGTAAATTACCCAAAAATCCTAAGTAGATCCCAAACGGACTCTTAGTGTGCGTTTGGCATGGATTATTTTTGCCAATTTATTTTACTATGCAGCTTATTTTTGATACTGTTCATGGTCTCACAATACTTTTTAGTATTATTCATGGGTTTCATTGTACTATTTTTTACTATATTATTTCAGCTTATTTTTAGTTTTATTTACCGTACTTTCAGCAAAAAGTTTTCAATTTCAACAAAATATGCGGATCTCAAATAGACACTTTGTACTTTTTGGTACTATTCATGGGTCCCACTATATTATTTTTTACTGTACTATTTTAACTTACTTTTACCTTTATCTACAGTACTTTCAGCAAAAAGTTTTCATTTTTAACAAAATAAGCGGATCTCAAATGGATACTTAACACCCATAGTATTGTTAAAATAATATTTATAATGACTCATACATTTTTGTATATATATGCTTATAAACTTCTTTTGATATATTGTTGCATATATATTTTCTTTACATACAATGATACTTAAAAAGGATTTTTGGTTGAATTTGAATTATAAAAAAAAATAAACTCAATGATTTTTTTTTAATTTATCAAACAGATTCCATCTAAAAGAGGAAAGGGAAAAAAATTTAACAACCCAATTACAACTTTGAAGCCAATCTAAAATGTGTATGTAATAGTTAAAATAGTATGGTATAATAGATAGAGTAACTTTTTATAAAGTTTCGCTGTTGTGATATTTTTTCTACAAACCTATTTGTCCTTACTACCAAACTCAACTGATCAACATCATGAAATTCCTAAAAAGTGTGACCCTATTTAAAGCAGAATGAGAAAAAAAAAAAAAAAAAAAAAAAGCTTTGCTTTGATGACCCTACGGTCATTTAGATTTGCACCTTCAAAGAAATCCAGAACAATGAAATTCAACCAATCAATTTGTTAATAGTGCAGAAGGGAACAACAGGGATGCATTAATTTGTCCCTCCAAATGCATCTAATTGGCAATTTCTTTGAAGCAGTTAGAGGTAGGACAACATTATTAGATTTGAGATCTTGTTTAGCAAGATTAAACACTATTGCAAGCTTAATACGTCTGAAAGATATATGATTTGGGGAAAATGTCTTTTTTCTTTATTAGTCATTTGGTGTATGGCTCAAAAAAAAAAAAAAAAAAAAAAATTTGCTTCGACAGCTCCAGCTACTCCAAGGAAATGGCCTATAGCACCCTGAAAGTTATTGTAATCACATAAAAACCACCCCAAAAAAAAAGTCAGTAAGAACACCAAGCAATAACAAACTTATGTGCATTTGTATACATGTAACTGTAAAAACACAAAAAATTTCTCAAATAAACAACAGGTGAGGCTGCGAGAGCCCACAAATTTGTTGAACTTTCAACAATATATATATATATATAGGCAAAAATTCTATGAGAAAAATCATCACAAGCTTAAACAAAGTCTTAAAAAGTGAGGTAAAATGTATTAAAAAAAATCATTTATAAGTGGACACAAAGACTACTCGTATAAGACTGAAGGATTCCCACTTCTTCTACAACCATCTCCAAAGAATGTGCTTAATTGCATATGCCTAGCTTGGTCATTCCGTATTGCAAGAGCATCAAGCACTGTGTTAAGGAGGAGAATATTGTGCTTACTATTTAGTATTTACTGGTAATCTGGTTTGTGTGAGGCGATGTGTGAAATGGAAGGCTTTAAATAATGGTGTACCTGAGGAGCTATATACAGAAATTGAACACTGATTGGTTGAAACACCAGCACAACTGCACAAGGATCACTATCTTGATGGATTTCAGGGAGGTTTATTGCATATTGTAGGAAATTATATAAGCTTTCTGATGAGTATTTGTGTGTGTCATGGGGATTTTTCGTTTGGGAGAAATTTGGTTTTGAAGATCCAATGACAAGGAAGATGAAAATCACTGCTACATGCAACACTGCAATCTCTTCCCCTACTCTTAAAAGTTGCCTGATATGGAAAAAAAGAAAGTGCCGTCACTCTGCTCATGCCTTTTTTTTTTTTTTTTTGGTTGAATGCTTTAATATTATGAGTCTCTTAACACATCTACAAGGAACAAGAAACACTTCCCACACTGAAGGCCTTTACCTCCGGTTTACAAATCAACTGGAAGCTATGGCTTAGTGGCGGCTCTAGGAATTTTTCTAAAAGTGTGTTAGTCAAAAGTTTAATTTTTTTTGAAGTTTTGTGTTTATCCTTATTAGTTGAAAAATTATAGGTAAAATTACACTTTACCACTCTAAACTATACCCCTAATTACACTTTACACCATAAATCTTTTGAATGCATGATTTGCACCCTAATTTATAATTAATGTTACACTTTGCACCCGACGTCAAGTTACCATTAACTTTAATGGAAAAATCTGGCACCATGTTAAAAGATAAATTACATTTTACTGTCATAAACTATAGTATGATTACATTTTGCACCCTAAAATTTGAATTTCCATCTAAGTTAACAGCAAACATAACATCAGTGTGCAACGTATAACAAGAATCATAGTTTAAGGTGCAAAACATGCATTCGAAAAGTTGAAAAGTTTAGGTGCAAGTCATTGCAAAGTGTAATACAAAATATAGTTTAGTTTAAGAGTGATTAAACCGTTAAAATAGCTTATTACCCGAAACACCCTTTCAACCTCCAGGTAAATTAGACCAACTGGGGGATCGGTGTATACATTCAAGTTTGTAATTGTAAAAGAGGAGAAAACATAGAGAAATTATGCCTCAAGGCCCACGACCACAAACATAAACACGGTTTGTTACGCTGTAAAAGGTTTTTAGTAAAACATTTTCAACATTTTACTCTATTTGTTTGGTTGTAAAATGCTTGTCAAACCGAATTCAGTTGACTGTAAAACGTAAGGTATAAAATTGTAAAATGCTTTACGCTCAAAATGAGAGTAAAACATTTTACAAACTCTCATGCTCAATTCACGTTGCCCCCCTCTCATTTCTCTTTGTTGCTTCAGTCAACCACTGCCGTCATCATCGCCCCAACAATCTCACACAGCTTTGATCTCTGGTGGATCTTGAACACCTACGATAATTGTTGCTCAGATTTTGTCACATCAACTCCAGAACTTTGTACATGCACTTTTTGTTCCTTCTGTTCCTATTTGTTTATTTATACTTGTATATTCAAACAAAATAAGAGGTAAGAGATACTATAAAACAGAGCAAAACAGGAAAAAAAAAAAAAAAAAAAAGAAGTATTTCCTTTTTAAAAAGAGGCCTAAGATCTTTTAAGTAATATTCACCTTGACCATTTCGTCCAATTCTGTTTTACTAACAGTTAAAGCAAAAACGGTTAAAAGTAGAAATTTTTATTTTACTAAATTAAACTTTCGATTTTAAAGTTTGGGGTTTTTTTATTTGGTCTTTTAGGTTTAAAATTTTATTTTGACCATCCATGTTTAATACAGTATATTGTATGATATTTCATGAAAATGAAAAATTAGAAATGTAAATAGCCAAACAAAAAACTGAATCAAACATGAAGGGCCAAAATGAAAATTTTGAATCATAAAGGATCAAAATAAAAACAACTCTAAACTTTAAGGATGAAGAGCATATTTTAGTATTCTTTTTTGCTTTTAGTGAAAGTGTAAAAAACTCTTTATGCGCCAAACTATTCTTCTGGTGTGTGTAGTTCTCTTCTTCCATGCACACCAAATAATTACAAAGAATGTTTTAGGGTTGGCCCCAAGGTGGTAGCTAGAAATTTTGAATGCACAACCTCATAAATCTCATGAGCCCTTGAAAACCATTACAACAATTTCTTGTAATTGAGAATAAAAATATTTGAAGTTTTTTTTTTTTTTTTTTTTTTTTTTTTAACTGGTAAAAGTTGGGGAGTGGGAGATTGAGAGGTGAGACTTGAATCTCAGACACAAGATTTCACATTAAGAAAAAAAAAAATACTATTATTACTAAGTTATCACTTGAAACCGAAAAGATTTCAACTTATATCTCTATTTTATTTTTATTTTTAAATCCAAATAAACGAAACGGCAATTTTTATATCCCATGAGTCAAAGTCAGTACAAAATATTATTCATTAACTTAATTTTACATAACAATCAACAACACAAGCAAGGGGGCCAATTATTCGAGTGGCAGTGAGAAAAGGGCAATGGGTTTTGATGCCTCTTCCTTTGGTGGAACTCCCTCTCAAATCATGCAGTCAATTTTGGGCACAAAAAGGACATAACATTTTGTAAAATATAGGGGGGAAAAAGGGTTACAGGACATCTGATGTTGTATGTTCAGATAATGAAGTTAGAATATTAGGCCCACAGCCTGAGGTGATTGGACTTCGGTATTTCTCTATCTTATCTAAAGGCTAATAGCAACATCCATAAACATAATCCAACTAGCATATTCCAATGGCATTTCAAGGAATAATTCCACATCACTCATACTTCAGTCACAACCATATCTGCCAGGTTGTTAGCATAATCGATCTATCAATGCTAGAGACAAAATAGTTTGTATTGATTAATTGTGATGGAAAGAAGTATCATTTTCACGGGAGAGGCTTGCGTCTAGTGTCCAGTTTCACTAAACACGCTAGGATATAGACACGTATTTAAAACTAGACTCGTGTCCATATCTTAACGTGTCCAGTGGAACTGGCCACTGGACACAAGCCCAACCTTATTTTTAGATATGTCTATAATTAATATTATTTTTATTAGTTATTAAGAGCTTGTTCATTTCTTTGAATAAAATTCTATAGTTTATCCTTAAAAAAAAAAATCTTATAGCTCAATTGAATTTTTTTCAGTGTTTCTAATAGGGATATTTAAACTTTTGTTATAATTGTTGAATTATAATTAAATATATAATTAAATTTTGGCTAAAATTTAGCTACAAAATTAGTTGAAACCTTATACTATAACCTTACTTAATATTTTTTTATTGGAGGTGAATTTTGATAAATCCACCATTAGATTACATCTTCTTTTTATATCCTTCATACTTGTAATATTTCAAGAAAATTAAAGACCAATAATTGTGTCATCAATAAATTTTTTAAATTGCAAGTATTTGTAATTTAAAATTATGCATAAAATATAAGCTTATAAATTATATATTAAATATTATCTGATTAACACAAAATTTAAAATGTGTATTAAAAGTGTAAAGAATATGCAATTCAACCGTTAAATTTTCAAACTATATAGTAATATTTATTTTATTGAGTGAGTTTGTTACTTTAAGCTACAATCAATTTTATAATTAAACTCTTTCTTAAAAAAAAAAAAAAAAATTGTAACTAAACTTTATCCTTAAATTTTTTGGTGTTTCTAATCGTGTCATTTAAACTCTCACTATAATTGTTGAATTAAAATATATATATAAAACTTTTATCACTAATTACAATTGTGGGGACTCAAATTGGATTGACCCTAAGTGATGGGTTTTCAGCCCAATAAGCCCAAACAATAAATTTATAGAGAGTGGGGTGAAAGGTTTAGGTGCTAGCCGTCGATCACCAAGCATGAATTATCTTGCCACTAAGAAAAGTGCTAAGAGTTTCTCTTTCGAGAGGGGAGATGCTCCTCGGCCGCAGGCCGAGGAGGCCTTATTATTCCCCCCCTCCTTTTTCCTCTTTTCTACCTTTTCTTTTATAGTTTTCATCTTCCTATCCCCTCCTTCCATCTGTTGATCATCTATTTGCCTTCTTATCTGGCCATCCGTCCCATCAGAGGTCTTATCGGTACTCAAGTGATTCACTCTGATCAACGTTATCCTGCCAAGGGGTTACCTCCCCATTAATGCGGCCAGGGGGAGTTAGTTGAATGCATTAAATGTGAGAATGACAGCTTACTTTGGGGTTAGTCTCTCTCTCTAAAATCCCCCTCGTCAGGCCGAGGATGAGGTGGTCCTCGGTGTGGATTGGGAACAGAGGCTTCCCCCAAGTTAGCCTAGCAACACCAACCAAAATGGCATATGCTCCTCGGCATGGGCCTTGGGCTCGTTTCGTGATGGGCCGAGGCTGTGAGACTCATCGGCCCACAACAATATATCACTTCAACAGTTACGGAAAAATTATAATAAAATTAATAACACGTACTAATCTCTAATTAGTAATTACAACATAGTGACACAACACCTTGACAATAATGAAAAAGATTATTAAAATTTTGTATCTCTAATATTAGAGGAAAGTAAGTATTTATTCTCTCTCTCTCTCTCTCTCTCTCTCTCTCAAATAAGTATTTTATGGTTACTAGTTTGGAATTGGAATTTTTCTCTCTCTCTCTCTCTCTCTCTCTCTCTCTCTCTCTCTCTCTCTCTCTCTCTCTCTCTCTCTCTCTCTCTCTCTCTCTCTCTCTCTCTCTCTCTCTCAAATAAGTATTTTATGGTTACTAGTTTGGAATTGGAAGGATTCGAGTTTCGACCTTCTTTCATAAGCTCCAGCCTTGCCTTTCTGAAAAGTTGTCAGACCTCTCATAGCGGCATAAGCTATTAAGCTCCAATGCTTCACATAATCCATAAAAAGTTGAATAACCTTTGGGCATAAGCTCTGATGCTTCACATAATCAATAAAAGTCGAATAACCTTTTGGGTTTTCAAATAGGTTGCAAATAAATTTTACTTTTTGAACGCTTAAATAAACATTTTTATAAAAGTTCCATCGAGGTGAGGAAAACAATCCTTTCTATTTACTTTTGAAATAAATTAAGGTGAATTAATTAGAATTTTAGGAATCTAAAAATAAATGTGGCACTACATTGTCTAAAGTCAATTATCATTTTTTATTTGTGGAATTGAATCTTACTTCAAACATAACGAAGACGTTTTAACTACTTTATCGTGCGTAACACTCTCTGATTAAAGCCTTTATCGTTTTTATGGATGATGACTCTTTGCAGCTGCACACAACAGCTGTTTGCTTGGTTTTGTTTTTCTATTCATGGCTATTAAATTTACTTAGTTTATGTACATGTTTTAAAGCCTTAATAATAATAATAATAATAATAATAATAATAATAAGCCTCAAGTAATTTACACTAAAATACACTTTTGATTCTTAAAGTTTGGGATTATTTTATTTTGGTCTTACATTTCAAACGTTCATTATGGCTCTTTCATGTTTAATTCTATTTTCATATTGACTTTGCCATCACTATAAAAAACATGGGTTATATATATATATATATATAGATGCATTTTTTCCTGGCAGTTTTTAATTCTATTTTCTTATTGACTTTATTGTCATTACAAAAAACATGGGTTATATATACATGCATTTTTTCCGGTGGCTTTTAATTCCATTTTCATATTGACTTTTCCGTATAACAATGTTACTTTTTTTAGTGGAAGTTGTAGTCAATGACTACAACTAAGTTTGTAACTATATTTGTCATATTTAAAAATGTCACATGGTTCGTCAAAAAATTCATGTGATTAAAATTATATGTGAATAGTCTCTTTAATTGACACATAGTAGTTTCTCCACCAAAAAAAAAAAAAAAAAATTGACACATAGTAGGTTGGGGGAAGATAACTCCAAATAGGTTTAAAGCTAAAATTTTTTATTTTTAAAAATTATATATATGTAACTAACATTAATAAATAATAATAATAATCTTAGCCCCCCGGCCCCCTTAGTCTTCATGTGACTCCGCCTGTTGGTTTTGAATAGGTGTGATAGTTGTTGTGAGTTTTGGATGGAGGTAGCTAGGAGTGACAGTGGGGAGAAAGGTGTCTTGTGATAATATATCTACTCGAACATAATTTCTATATTTTACTTTTTTCACTTGCAAGTTGCAACTTTTCAAAAACTTTTTATATTTTTTAAGTTTAATTCTCATTGTTAAACCTAGGTTTCCAAACCGATAATAATTTAGAATTTAATTTTTTTTTTTTAAATAACTAGTCCAAATTTTCTTTTTGTCGTCTTGTTTAAACTGCAACATTTTAGAGCGTGTTTGGGAAATGATAAGAAGTTTTTTTTTGTCTTAGATTAGATTAAAGTATAATTTTTACTCTTAAGAAACTTCACATATATACATATTAAGATTAGACTAGAGTAAAATTTCTATTTTGTATTAAAAAAAAAAATCTTTTTATCTTTTGTTTTTGTTTCAGTTTTTTATTTTTGGCAAATAATCTAACTTTTGTTTTATTGTTGAAATAAACTAGCTCTTACCTTTTTATTATATATTTAACATAAAATTTACTAAAAATTATATTTTCTTGATAAATATTATGCAAATAAACTATTGGAAACTGTGATGGCATATTTCCATAAACGTGTTCTATATCTTTTGACATTTTAATACATTAAAGTCCTCCAATTAAACCTGCAATCGCAGACTACTTATAATGACTTGGGTTCGAATTTCGACCCTTCTTTATAATGTGGGGACTAATATCATTTAATCAAAGTGGGATTCATTCAGCCAAGAGAATATGACAAAGTGCATACATATGGCACCAGCACTTGGTTTTAGAATTTTCCATCGACCCATGCATGAAAGCAGATAAAGTGGCCCCAAAGGAGATAGTGCATGTTTACCAAACCCTTTGCTGCTGAACAATCAGGATAATGATTCAGACAATATATAATTCAATTTATATTAGAGAAGGGAGAACCAGTTACAACAATTTATATTGGCAAAAAAGTCTAATCTTAGTTAGTATACCTACCACAAATTACATCAGCAGTAATTACTTCTAAATCATGAGCAAGAAGGTTTCAAAAAAAAAAAAAAAAAAAATTCAAGAGCAAGAAAAGCTAAAGACCCGCCCAAGTGTTGATTAATATATATATTGATTTAGAAAAAAAACTACAGAGGTGCATAAGGTGACAAGTCCTTTATCGCAAGTAGGTATGGGATTAATTCAGCAATAAGAAAAGGTCAGGTTTAGATTATATCTTGACTAATTTAATTACTATTGTTGATTTAGTCATTTTATTAAAATAAATGTTTGGTTAGGGAAAATGAAGTTAAATGTTTTAAATCCACTTTAAACCAAATATAAATTTATCATAGTTTCCTCAAAAAAAAAAAAAAAAAACTTTATCACGGTTGATCATATTTTAAATTACACTTAAAAATTTTAGATTAAAAAAAAAAAAAAAAATAAATATAAATTTATCATAGTTTCCTCAAAAAAAAAAAAAAAAAACTTTATCACGGTTGATCATATTTTAAATTACACTTAAAAATTTTAGATTAAAAAAAAAAAAAAAAACTTCTAATAAACAAAACCATTCATGAATTTATTTGATTTAATGAATTATTCTATAATCAATTTATAATAATTATAGACAACAAGAATATTTGCCTTCCCAAAAACCATCTCAAACAAACACACATAGACTCGTCAACCAAATAGCCCAATTATTGAAATGGGCAATAGGTGATTTTGTTTTAACCGTATGCGAGGCCACTTGTAAGTTGAAACCCATTTGACCTAGAAAGTAGCCCTAACCCAAACCAAACCAAACTTGACACAACCCGAAAATGAGGCTTGGTGGTTGAACATATATTATATGCACCTTTGACATGGTTTTATTTTATATATAT
Organism: Quercus suber; assembly: GCF_002906115.3. NCBI lineage: Eukaryota > Viridiplantae > Streptophyta > Magnoliopsida > Fagales > Fagaceae > Quercus > Quercus suber. The sequence goes on along the minus strand of NW_027069653.1, from coordinate 588,678 downwards.
ATATATATATAGATTTTGAAAAGGTATTTTTATTTATTTATTTTTTTTTTTGCTGGGTAATTACAAGGAATAGAACCCCCGAGCTAATGGTTTACATCAGAACCGAGTGCCACTAGGCTACAAGGCCTAGTGTCATTTGGATAAGGTATTTAATGCTTAGAAAAACGGTCAGATAAAGGTTAATTTCCACACATATTATACTAATATTAGGAAGAGTCGTAAAAATTAAATAAAAAAAAGTTAGGAAGAAAAGTTTAAAAAGGAAATATGAAGGTCTCCATTGCAAAAATGGGAAAGGGTGACCAAGCATCGTGAGATAAAGCATAGACAAGAAGATATTGGGTGCACAACCTAGAGATAAAGCACCCCACTAGCTTTGCCTTTTTATTGAATTCTACCTCTCTTTAATCAAATAAATATACACCCATAGGTCATGACTAATGAAACTTTAAACCTACGAACTCGATTCATCCTAAGTTTCCGCAAATCCAAACAAAACACATGATAGGAAAATGATATTTTGAGGAACAAGCAACTAAAATTATCTCTGATTTCTTTTTACCATGCTTTTATTAGGAAAATGGAATACCTAGAGTTTGTTAAAATTAAGGGATAATTAAAACATGGTACCGTTATTAAATGGATGTTTGAGGTACCTATTAGTATTACCTTTCTTATGCCTAAGTGAAGCTTTGAACTTAACAGTAGTCTTAACAATATTTATTAGTGAACTATTTTAAGAAAGTTTTTATGGGAAAAAAATTGATTTTTTGACAATTTTTTCTATTTTTTTATATATATAAAAGTGCTATCAGAACTTTTTAAAAATGGTTAATTAACAAATGTGTAAAGTCTATATTTTTAGGTTGGCAATCACGAACGAAAGTAATCTTTAGAACTTAGTTTGTCTAGTTGTTTAGTATTGAAATAATATTTGAAACAAGACAAATGGAGTTCAAACAGCTGAAGATTCAAGAAATCAGAAAATTGGATTGCTGAAGGTTGCATTTCGATTTTAGGCTTTACAGGTTGAAATCCACTTATCTTGATTGATCGAGATTCATGCAAATTGCAAATTTTGGTTTTCTTCTCAACCATTTGATCTAGGCTTTTGATGGAGCTTAAGCACATATAAATACAAACCGTTGAGCACATTTTTGCACACTCAAGAGGGCAGTGTTCTATACACAGATCTAGAGATTTTTCACACACTTTTGGAGCTACAACTAGAGACCTTGTGTAAACAACAAATCCAATTATAAAGTAAAGTTGTTGCATCCAATCAACCATAGTTGCTATTCTAAATCTTTGAGTGGAGATCTCAAAGTCACAAATAGGAGAGTTTGTGTGTAACAATTTCACAGAAGAAGAGTTCGTGGTTCAAAGCTGCGTGTGGTCATGCCAAAAAATACTACATGAAGTAGCAATAGATTTATGGTTAAGTCTACTATACAAATTTCGATTATATTTAGTGAAATGTTGCCTAGAAGATTGTTTAGGTTAAATTCTCTCTAAGTTTTTATTTTTTTATTTTTATTTTATGAAACCATAATTTCATAAGTTTTTTAGGGTTATCATTCTTGGTGTTCATGTGATTTGTGCTTGTTTGATGTTTTAATCATTTTAATCAAGATCAAAATTAATTAATTGATTAAAAATTGGTTAATTTGGTGATAAATGAGGTCTAAAACCCTAACAAAATGCTCTAAGAATATGTTATTGTTTGATTTAGGACAAAGAGGCTTCTAACTATTTAACCCTAGGTTATTTATTAAAGCAATTAGGCATTAAGTGACTAGAAAATCATATTGTTGGTTGCCACTCCTCATTCCTCTTAAGGCTTAAACCATGTATTTTCGTCAAGAAGTTGGTTCAGAATTAAGTATAGATAGTAAGGGTGTAGTAAGGCAGCATAAGGGAGTTGATGGGGATAAGGGCACTGAGGATTGGCGGAAAATGTTTTTCGCTTTAGAAGAGGAAAACATTTATTGCTTCTTTTATGTTATTTTGAATTGACTTTAGGAAGGAAAAGGTTAGATTTACAAAAAAATTTACAAGCTGAAATGGTGAGTGATATTAGTTAATGAAAAAGTGATGTTGATAGTGAGTTCATACAAGAACAAGTAAGAATTGCCTATAACAATAGTTTGTAAAAATATTATAAAATAGTTTGTTGTATAGCTAGCATTACTTTTTTAGAAAGTTAGTTTTTCTTTTTTATCAAGACTTTCTGCTACATCAAACACCAAAAGATATGAAGAAAAATATTATCAAAAAACTATTTCTTTCCAACACAAATAGAGCGTTATTCATAAATATATTCGTCTGTCTGCTAATACTTTTGTTGAAAGATGAAGTGTCGAAACATGTATCAATGCCACGATTCAGTTCGCAATAAGTTTGGGACTGAGCCTTGTGCCTCATTTTGGTAACATAATAACATTCCCTTCTTGTGAACATCCTTATGTATACTTTTTTTTATTTACTTATTTATTTTTTTGAGAAAGATCCTTATGTATACCTTGATTTCTTTTAATAGCCATCGTATTAAGAAAAAAAGATTTGATTCTATATTTATCCATTTGCTCCACAGGCTTGAGTTCCTTCTTCTCTTTAAGTATATCTAAAACTTGACAACATTTTGTTTTGTTTTGTTTTTTTTTCCACGTTAAAAAGGCAAGAAGAATTGGGCACTGTATTGGAACGAGGTTTAAAGAAATTGGCCATATATACCCATTGGGTTCGGGACTACAAGCCTGGGAATTGATAACCATAGCAGTTACCCCAGCCCTACAACGGCAATAGTGGGCATTAAGCCGGAGGAATAGGTTTTTTCCCAAACGCTTTCTCACAAGGGCAATAGTGGGCATTAAGTTGGAGGAATGTGGTTTTTTCCAAACGCTTTCTATTGCGATATTCAAACTTGAGACATCCACCCTCCAAACCACTTGGAAGTAAGCTCAATTACTATTAGACCACTACCCTCAATAGTGAAATGAACCATATATATTTTGATGAATTAGTGATTAGGTTTAGATAGTTGATAACATTTTTATTTTTTTTATGACAGTACAACCATGTGTTTGGATTTAATTGAGGGAATCTAATCTACTCTATCTAAGTTTTACCTAATGTGAGTACTCATGCTTAAATGTAACTTGACTTGGTTGTTATTTAAGTACGGGGAAGTCAAATTTATTTTGCTTTGGGCATTGTCTGGGAAGGAGCGTTTAGACTGTTAGATAAGCCTCTTTAAAAAAGTTTTTGGGTCTTCTCTCTTTTATTAGGCATCAAATTACCCCACAATTTGGGCTTGATCCAAGTGACAAAAGGTAGCTCATTTCTTCTTTATAAAGAACATGGGCTTAGTAACTTAACCAAGTTTATGTCCTATTTAAAAATGGGCTTAAAACAAATGGTGAAACCATTGTCAGAAATCAGAATTTAGGAAACGAAAACGTAAAGGTAGAAACTAGAAACCCTAATTTATTTCAGAACTCACTAATATAACAAAAGCCCAACTACACAAAATGGCATGCGTGTGTGTGTGTGTGTGTTTTTTTGGATAAATTAATTTGGAGGTTTTATGAAATGAAACTTCTCTTGAGGGTTGTATAAATAATTAAGATTTTTTTTATAAAATATATATTTTAAAATTCAAAATAAAAAAATAGCAAGACAAGACAAAAAAAGAAATGAAAATGAGAATATGTAGAAGTATAGGAGCTGTAATGTTTGGTAGATTGTAATAGGAGCTGTAATGTAATAGTTATTTCTATGGTTTAGTTATTCTTTAATTTGGTTATGTTTTTATTATAAGGAATAATCATTCCTTATGAATAGTTATTATTCAAAATGAGGAATAACTATTCATCTTTTAAATGTTGTATTAACTATTTCTTAGTAAGTGTAATAATTTCAAAACTTAATATGTTTCCAAGTAAACAAACTTTCCATATACATCTACCAATTATAAAAATAAAAAATCATAAAAAATAACACATATCTTTCTTAAATTTAAAAATAACAATTTTTAAGAAAATATAATTGTATGAGTAAAAAATTTCCTTAAATAAATGTTAAGTTTCATTCCAATGTTATAACTCACAACTAAACTAATGAATATGTTTAGTTATTACATTACAACACATTTTATTTCTAGTAATATAGATTACAATTCCTGTTGTAATCCTCATTCAGTGTACCAAACGTACCTTAAGTTTTTCAAGAAGTTGTTGATACAATTCTATAAATTCTTGGATATGTCTAAAATCATTTATAGTAGGGCCACATACACATACATATGATAACGGCAAGCTGGTATTGTTTTGTTTTTTTGTTTTTCTGAGAATCAAGCAAGCTGGTATTCCTTTCTCCTATATTCTTTATCCAATTTATTTTTAGACTTAAAGTATGGTCATGCGTGGCTCCAAACTCTTTTTTGTTTTTGTTTTGGGGAGTTGGTTGAATAAACAAGATATATATCTAGTGCACTGAGTTATATAAGAGAATTTCTATATAAATAAAAAAATAAAAAAAAGAGGTATATAAGAAAATGGTAAAAATGACTTATTTTCATTGCATAATGTGACACCATAATAAGCTTTGGAGACTAAATTATGTGACTTGAGAAAGGTCATATACTACACCTAAAAACCTCATAAATCGATGTTGTAGTGGATTAAGTTTGAAATCTCCAAATTTATGTTATGTCCAAAGAAATGAGTCTACCATCTAAATACCTCGTGGAAATTCAATATATATCAAAATATTAAATAAGAATAGGAAAATGATAAATTTATTGTATCCATTTGATTTGACAAAGGTTGCTATTTTTCTTGTTGAAATTTGAAATACTTTCTCCTTATTTCTCTATTGTCAATCATCTGCATCTTTAGTCTTTCTACAAATTATTAAATCCAATGGAAAATTTAGTAGGAAAAGCAAACGCAACAGAGGAGGATATGCGTATGAAGCCAAAAATCGTGTCGGAGATGTGATCTTTGATTTTGGTTGTCATTGATTGCAAAAGAATAGAAAATGTTTGCAATGGGAAAAGTCGACCAACCTGGCAGGAACAACCCATGATGACTGACCTTCAATATCTAACTCAGCAGGGACTAACCATCTAGAATTAACCTATCTAGCCACTAGGAATCCAATGCTGGATATCTCCAGCGATTCTGTAATGGTACTCTTGTTTTAATGTATGTTTATCAATGGTATAAAATAATAATAAAATAAAAATAAAAATCCAATGGGAAGAGAGAGACTGAGAGAGTACCAATTTAATAACTTTTTTATTTTTTTAAATGAGTCAATTCCATTCCCTATCTTTTACTACCCTCCGGGCATCTGTTTTTATTTTTAATTTTTTTTCCTTAAAGATCAAGAGAAAACTAATTTAGTTTAAAAAAAAAAGAAAGAAAGAGAAAACTAATTTATACAGTAAGAATGGAGTGATCAAATAATTAGTGTGCATTTTGGACAAGCTGAAAACTTCAGCTTATTTGTAATTTCAGCTTATTTTTACTACTATTTATAGCTTTCATTGCACTTTTTAGTATTATTCATGAGTTTCATTATACTATTCAGCTAACTTTTACCTTTATCTATAGTATTTTCAGCAAAAAATTTTCAATTTCAGCTAAATAAGTTATTTTCAAACGAATATTTAGTATATGTTTGGATAGTGGCCACAACTAGCATTTTTGTGCGTCCAGCATTTTTTGTGGGTTCCGTGCACTGTTCACGGGACCCGCAACTTTTTTTTTTTTTTTCGAAAAATAACTTTAAAATTGGGTTTTATAATACTATTCATACATTTAAAAATTATTTTAATACAATACTTTTAGTTTTCATTAATAAGCGATATCTAAATAGACCCTTAATCAATGGAACGTGGCAAGTCTCCTTATATTTTATGTGGGAAATGTTGAACAAATAGATGAATCACACCGCAGATTATTAATTTGGAATTACAGCTTGCACCTACCTAGTGCATAAGATTTCAATTTTTTACAAGATTTAAGAATATTGATTAGTTGGAAGTATTGGATAAACTGATTCGGAACCGGTAACACATTTGGGATAAGGTTTTTTTTTAATTATTTTTTATTTTGTATCATAATTTTCTATTCATTCATTTCTTTTCATGCATTGAAAGTCTATGGTGAATTTGAGTTTGCTGAATGACAAGAGATTTTTCTCTTCAAACAAGATTTAAGAAAAATTTAATCTTTCACCGAAGCAATAACTTTTATTAAATTTATCAATGGTCATATCCTCGTCAAGTAAAAGAAAATATGATAGATTCCATATAGACTCCATATCACAATGTTCTGTTCTGAACCTATCTAAACTTTTTTTTTCAAATAGCAATAAGATACAATCAATGAATAACTAATAATAGAATATAAAAGTCACTGATATAAGATGAGAATTCTACAGCAATCCAAAGTCTTCCTCGAGCAATCCTCAAACTCAAGCCACTTGCATGTGATTCTTAACCGGCTATTCTTCACACAATATTGTAATGGAATCAAAATCTTATAGGCTCAAAATTTGTGTTTGATAAAGTTGATATTAGGATAATATCCATTAAAATTTGTAAAAGGTTGGGTGAGTGATGCTTGAGAACAGTATAGTCCCACATTTATATTTATTCATGTAATAAAATAAAAGATGTCAAACACTAATAAAGCTTTTTTTTTTTTTAATGGAGAAAGAAACACAAATAAAGCTAATAGGCTTAAAGAAGCGTTATAATAATAATAATAATAATAATAACCCAAAAAAATTAAAAACCTACCGAAATGCATTAGGAACAAAAACAGAAGCCTCATCTTCCTTCTAGGGAGGGCACCCAAATTTTTTTGTTGGCATGCCTTCTTGTTGTATTTATAGTAAATTAATTGTTGTGGCCGTTTATTAGTGGATAAGTAGAGTTGGTTAACTGCTTAATAGTAATGGGTTTCAAAGATGTAGATTCAATTTGTAAGGTATGAATAGTTTGCTAGAATAGAGGCATAGATACAATTGCAAGAGCATGAAACACAGATTACATGTACAAATGGTAAGTCCAAGACATTGATTCAAGTGAAAGTTAATGAAAGATCACTTGGTGTGTACTAGTGAATGTTTAGACTCTCAATTTCAAAAATACCAACACAAGCTTATATTCAAACAATGTATGTGCATAATGATAAATATAAGCTATACCCAAAAAATCAAACTACTCTAAGCCATATTTAATCACAACACAGCAATAATTAAAAGCAAAGAGTAAGGGTTAGAGAGATGCAAACATAAGATAACACCGGCACGTGTTATTGAAGAGGAAACTGAAAAACTCGGCAAAAAACCTCTCCGCCGCCCTCCAAGTGGTAAAATGATCCACTAGAAAATCAATTAGGATACATGAATAGTAATAGATCCTCCAAGTCTAATCTACGCGATGCAGCTAAGCCCTCCAAGCTTCTTGCTCCAACAGGGTTAAGCCTAACCTTGTCTTTTCTAACTTATCGGATCTCGCAATAAGCTCATTGCATCAACCAAATGAATTCGTCCTTTCTGAACTGCTTCACAAGTACCAAATAACATTCTCATTGATATGAATGTGGTAAGGTAAGGATTTGGCTAAAACTCCTCTCAAGGGTATGTCAATGGAGAGAGTAAGAGTAAAGGAATTTGAAGAGTCAAATGTATAAGATTGTGGATGAATCAATCTTGTTGTTCTTTGGGGTTTCTCTCTCAAAATTCTCTCTAGAAGCTCTTTACATTTCGTGGGTATAAGAGTATTTATAATATAGTATGTAAGGAATGTGAAAAGTTATTTTTTTGCGAAACAAGGGGTTCTGTCGACTCACTCATGACTGGGATAAGTTGCAAGTTCCAGTTGCGAAGTAACTGACTACCTAGACTGTCCTTTTTGTCTTGTAGTGCTCTAGCTGTCATGATCCTTCAACTTTTTACATGCTTCACAGGTGTGGCACTTTGGCGAGTCATCAATTGCGAGTCACTCGCGAGTTCCAGTAGCAAGAATGCTCTTGATTGCACACACTTGAATTCTTTACACTTTCTCACACACAACCCTTACATGATTCCTACCTAAATATAGGGTATCTAATTGTTGAATTACAAGCAAATTTGGCATAGAATAAAGCCAACACATGATTGAATAAATTTAACCTTACCATCTCCCTCTTTGGCTATTCGGTGAGAAAACCCTAAAACAAAATCTAGACTTAAAATGTGAGTTGGGAACAGTTGTCAAAACTCACTCACACCTAACTCTAGGTTCTGTGAAGCTTTTGAACCATATAGACAAGTTTTCCTAAAAACAATATCACAAAAAGTTCATTGTAGGCAGAAATCCTGAAATGCATATGAAGCAAGCACAATGCGATCAAGTAAGTATGGATGTGAGAATTAAACATGGCTTGACCAAATAAGAACAGTCACTATAAATAGTGACCATAATGGACATTCACATGGTGAATGAACATCCGGACATACAAGCTAATAAGTTCAATGTAAAGTATCATTTGTATGTCCAACACTCAATCGATATAAGAACACTAAGGTATTTGCATCAAGGATACATGATCCAACAAGGGCACAAAAGTACTAAAGTAAATGCAAAACATTAACTAAAAGTACTAAATAGGTACAAACTAAATATAGTTTAAATAGCTAAATCATTCAAGCATCCATAACACACAATATCCAAGTATTTTCAAACCAAAGTATTAAAGTCATAGAGTACTTAAAAACCAAAGTACTAAAACCATAGAGTACTAGAATAAGTGCTATGATAAACCATAAAAACTATGAAAAACCATAATAGCTATAAAAAGTTCTCCCCCTTTAGATAGGCTCCCCTTCAAGAGCTACTCCATACTACTCCCTCTTTTTGATCAAAATGGCCAAAGGGTTATGGCTAGTTTGTGAAGCTATCAAACTTGGCTATGAGCAAGTTGATTTGGTCCTGGATAGTTGTAAGCCTGCTGGAGTGCTCAGTTTGGACATCTCTTAGGCCATCGATCCTCTCAAGAATAATTTGAAAAGCATTTGGAGGCACTGATGAAGATGATGAAGCTCTACTCCTTCCTCGACCACCACCTCTTCTTGAAGAAGATAGATGTCCTTCCGCTTCAGTTTCTATGTCTGCAGGAGGCGCTTGTTCAGGTTCATCTGCTTCCTCATCACTCAAAAGACGAACTCTGCTCCTTAGGATTGTTTGAGAGTTAATGGAATGAGGCACACACATTAGGCTTATGTCCTGTGGAGTCTCCACATCTTTTTCATGAAGGATCTTCATAATCAAACTTGGAAGAACAAGCCTTGCCCTTGAGGTTGTCCTTATAGCTTCGGCAATAATGGAGTAAGTATGAGCACCAATGTCATGTAAGTTCTCTCACGAAGCTCCATGAGGATGGCTTTAGCATTTTTTTATGGTGGTCAACTTCCTTATCGAATACAAGTTGAACAATATGATGTAGGCAGGGCATCTCAAATCCAGAGGGAAGGTGGTTGTGTTGAGGCATTTTCCTTCCCTAGAGCCACCAATACGAAATTGTACCGTTACTATAAAGACCATTTTGTCCTTGTAAGGAATGAAGTCTTCATGATCTACTTCTCCATGTCCAAGGATACCATCAATGTCCCCCACATCAAGAGTGAATTCATATCCTTTAACCCAGCATTCTATGTAATCTTCTTTGAGTGTTGCATTTGCATAGAATTTTCTGATTAGTGGTTCACAAACTTCGGGGAGATCACCAAGGAGCTTTTCCCAACCTCTTCCTTCAAAATGGCTAGGGATGAAGGATTCCTTGAGGTCAACAAGATTCACAAATTGATCCTGAATGAGTGGAGCCTTCTCAAAGTGATGGTTGTATCGCTCAAAATGTTGAGTGGAGCAGAACTGGCTTTCATCCATGCGTTTCCTCTTGTCACCATGCTAAGCACTGGTTTTTCGTGGAGCCATTTGCAAAATAGAGCAGCAAATACCACAAAATAGAGCACAAAATTCGGTAATAAACTTGATTAGTAGCAAGTTAGAACCAAAACATAAACTTTGAATAAAACCCTAAAAACTGGAATTTAAAGAGTAATTTAAGAACAAATGACATGTGAGGATATAAATCATCAAAACATGATAGAATCATTGGCATTATTCACTTAACATGTCAAAGAGTGTGTGTGTGTGTGTGTGCGCACGCATCATAGCAAAGGTGTGCAAACTAGGGCAAAGTGTTAAAACACATAATCATTTGATGTTCCAAAATCAAGGAAACATGTTTATCTCTACAATCTTTGTACTCAATGGAGTCTAAAGAAACACACAAAAACATCTAAGAGATATTTTATCATGAACATGGTATGCACAACACAACACAAATCATAGTACAATGCATAAATATGAAGAACAAACATGTAAAAACATGTATAACAAGTATTATACCAACAAAACCAACAAAACCTATATATCAAACTCATCAAAAACCCATATTCAACAACCATATTTCAATATCTTAACACAAACACAAAATCCAAGAAAACTAGGGCTAGAAACTTGAAATAGAGTGAAAATAAGAGAAAACCCATACCTTTTCTTGAAGATTGATGAAGGATTGAAGAAAAAAAATGGAGGTTTTGAGAGTAAGAATGGCGTTTTGGGAGAGGGAGAGGCAGAGAAGACAAAGGGTTATGCACATGATGCGAGGAAAAACTAAAAAGTTTTTGAAAATTGTCTGAGATTTAATCTTATTTGTTCAAAACACGCAATTTTCATGACTCATATGACTCGCGAGCAAGTCGCCAAAATGAGTTGCCTAAAACTCTTGTTCAAAATTTTGAAAATTTTGTCTAAGTCATTTTTGCGACTGGGGCATCCACTCGACAGTGTGTTGCGGACCTCTTTGAGTAAACTCATGACTAGACTTCCACTCGCGAAGTAGTCGCGAAAATGACCAAAACCCAGAAATTTTGAAAATATTTCTGTGTTTTTCACGACTAGAGGTCTCACTCGCCAGGGAGTTGCGAAATCTTCTAAGTAGACTCACGATTGGGGCCTCGTGACTGGCATGACTCGTGAGTGAGTCGCCAAAAAGCAAAGTTGAAAATTTTTGGATTTTCTGAAATTTTTCAAAACAAAAACACTTTTCAAAAACAACTAAAATACTCAAAAATCTTTTTGTGTTTGATCAACATCTAATTGAGTATGTACAACATATTTAATCAAGTACAATCACACAAATGAATAAGGCATTCATTGAACATAGACATGTGTGATGTGTGTAAGTATCAAATGTGAGATAATCTTTAGTATAATATGAAGCTTTAATGATCAATTCAATCAAGATATACACAATTAGCACTAAGTAGAGTGACCAATCTCAATTATAGAAATGAGCATATATGACCTCCCACAAAACTTGATTACACAACTTTGAAACTTTTCATTTGGCTTCTTACATTTCATAACATTTGATCATTTAAGAACAATACATCTCTTTTTGAGATCGATGCTTACAATTTTTAATATTTCAACTTTGAGAGTAAGTCTTTGACTTTTGGGCACCATACAATTCCAAAATAAGCCGCTTTCTTTTTTTCCTAGTCAAATACTAGTATATGTGACGGTTTTTGCAGCTCATTATCTCTTTTTGAGATGTGACATTGGTTGAGCTCTTTAAGCAAAATAAATAAATAAAATAAAAGGGTGGGAAGATATATAGGCACAATCTATGCATGCCTCAAGATTAACAAAACCATTGACTAATCATTTATCACAAGTTTGAAGATCTATTTACAACAGTCACATAAATGTCAAGTTTTTTCCCACAATGATACAAGTACAAAAAGAACAAGCTAAGCTTGTAAATGCATAAAGCCATTAGTACGGAGGTACAAGACTAAACATGCATGTGACAATACACAATAATGCCGATCAAATTTTTTGAATTTTCTACTTTTTATGTGTTTTCGGATTTTTGACACAAAGCAAGAAAGATTGATTAAAAAAAAAAAAAAACAAACAAACATTTAAAGCTTCTTAAACAACAAAGATAGTAAAAACATGCTAGAATGAAATACATAAGCAAATAACCAATAATGTCACAAAATATCGAAAGAATTAATGCATGGACATGTTATAATACTTATGTATGAGTACCTTTCTTCACCCACATGACACATGTGTTTGGGGTGATAACCTTAAAGGATTAGGTACTTTAGTGATGATTCTCAAACCTTAGGGTGAAGTTGGCCAAACAAGAAGTGATTGTGTCTATCATCTTCATCACATCAACAATACCAGGATCTACTTCTCGCCCTTTTGATTGCTTATGGTTCCCCTTGCCCTTTTCTTGTCCTTTTGGCCTTTGAGAACCTGCATTCTTCAATGCTTGAAACTTGTGGCAATTTTGGCCTAGTATGTTCTCGGATTCCACAATGATTACAAAAGTGTTGAGTTTGAGGACCTCTTTGTGCCTTCGGAAGAGATTTTCCTTTTGCCTTGGGCTTAGCCATAATTGGATTTGGAGTCTTTGTCAAAACCTTCTGAGTAACCACATTTGGCTTTTTCTCAACTTTCACACTTTCAACACGAGGGGATGTAACCATCGGTTCTTTGGCTATAACAAACTTCATCTCCTTAGACACATTAGCACTTGAGCTACTTTCTCTGGTGTATCCCAAGCCTCTTCTATCGGAAAGAGGGTTTTTGATATGCAAGCACCTCATCAAGTTTCTTTGGAGCAACACGCTCCACTTTGGCATTAGCTTGAATAACCTCAAGCTCAAGAAACTTGATCCTAGAATAGGCATTTGTTAGCTTTTCATTCATCGTTTCAACTTCACATATTGTTTCTTTGTACCTCATAAGTATGCTCTTATAATCTTGTTCTGCTTTCTTCATTTTTCTAATGGCTCCTTTAGCCACACTAGCATACTCTCCGATTTTCTCAAGAAGGGACTTGTAGGATTCTTGCAATCCTTTTACTCCTTCATAGATGTATTCTTCATTTTCATCATCGGATTCCTCTCCAACCCCCATAGACTCCACTTCGGTATGCTCACCGAGCTCTTTCACTAGAGTGCTCAAATCTTCCAAAGAGTCTACGAGTGCAATGGTCATAAAAGCAGAGTAATTTCCTTCTCTGTCACAACTTTCTTCCGAATCAGAGTTGGAGCTATCTAAGTCACTAAGGGTTGTAGCAAAGACTTTACCCTTTGCCTTCAAATAAGTGAGGCATTCTTTCTTCACATGACCATGCCCTTTGCACTCATAGCAAGTGACTGCTTAAGATGGAGAAGAGTCTTTGGAATCATTCTTCTTGAAGTCTTTCTTGTCTTTCTTCAAAATTTCAGAATTTTCCCTTCTTAAAAGACTTCACATCCCTTTTGAATTTTATGAACTTGCAAAAGTTCTTTGCAAGGTGTGCCATTTCTTTTTCAACCTCATCCTCATCCGAGGAATTTTGAGTTTCAATTCTCTCATTGATCGTCTTAAGAGCAAGAGATTTGCTCTTCTTTTGTCATGGTAGAGATAGCTTATATGTTTGAAGAGAACCAATGAGTTCTTGAATCTTTATCTTATCAAAGTCTTTGCTCTCTTCAATGGTGGTGACCTTGGCACGAAAGCTCTCTGGCAATGATTGTAGGATCTTCCTAACAACCTTGGAGTCCTCTGTCTTCTCGTCTAAGTTAAACTTGCCAATCACCACTTCATTCAATTTTCCATAAAAGAAGTCGAATGACTCATCTTCGCTCATCTTTAATTCTTCAAAACGAGTGGTAAGCATTTGTAGTTTTGTTTCTTTCACCTTCTTGGTGCCTTCATATGTGGTCTCCAAGATTTCGCATGCCTCCTTGGCAATTGTCACATGAGAGATCCTGTGGAATTTATTAGGTGAGACACCACAAAATATAGCATTTAAAGCTTTACTATTGGCATTAGCCACTACAAGAGCTACCTTATCTGAAGTAGATTTGATAGCCTCCAGCCTAGTCCAACCAACTTTAACAGCATCCCACGCACTTTCATCAATGGAGCATAAGAATGCACGCATATGCACTTTCCAAAATGCATAATTACTGCCATCAAATAAGGAAGATGCATTGAGGGATTGAGACCTGTCCATCCTAAGGGTCAAGGATCACACTAAGGGTATAGAAATCGATCAAAGTGTACCCGCTTTGATACCAATTGAAAGTTCACTTTGTGTGTAAAACATTAGTGAATGTTTAGACCCCTCAATTTCATAAATACCAACACAAGCTTATATTCAAACAATGTATGTGCGGAATGATAAATATAAGCTATACCTAAACAATCAAACTACTCTAAGCCATAATTTAATCACAACACAGCAGTAATTAAAAGCAAAGAGTAAAGGTTAGAGAGATGCAAACACAAGATAACACTGGCAAGTGTTATCGAAGAGGAAACCGAAGAACTCGGCGAAAAACCTCTCCGCTACCCTCCAAGAGGTAAAATGATCCTCTAGAAAATTAGTTACGATACATGAATAGCAATAGACCCTCCAAGCCTAATCTACCCGATGCACCTAAGCCCTCCAAGCTTCTTGCTCCAATAGGGTTAAGCCTAACTTTGTCTTCTCTAGCTTACCGAATCCCGCAATAAGCCCATTGCATTAACCAAATGAATTGGTCCTCTCTAAACTGCTTCCTAAGCACCAAATAACCTTCTCACTAATATGAATGTGGTGAGATAAGGATTTGGCTAAAGCTCCTCTCAAGGGTATGTCAATGGAGATGGTGAGAGTAGAGCAATTTAAAGAGTCAAATGTATAAGATTGTGGATGAATCAATCTTGTTGTTCTTTGGGATTTCTCTCTCAAAATTCTCTCTGAGAGCTCTTTACATTTCGTGGGTATAAAGGTATTAATAGTAGGGTACGTGAGAAATGTGAAAAGTCATTTTTCTGTAAAACATGGGGTATGGTGACTCACTCGCAACTATGACAAGTCACGAGTTCCAGTTGCGAAGTAATTGATTGGCCAAACTATCCTTTTTGTCCTATAGCGCTCTAGCTGTCATGACCCTTTAACTTCCTGCATGCTTCACATGCATGGCACTTTGACGAGTCATCAGTTGTGAGTCACTTGCGAGTTCTAGTCGCGAGAATGCTCTTGATTGCACACACACTTAAATTCTTCACACTCTCTCACATTCAACCCTTACATGATTTCCACTTAAATACAAGGTATCTAATTGCTGAATTACAAGTAAATTTGATACAGAATAAAGCCAACACATGATTGAATAAATTCAACCTTATAGTTAAGAATAGATTGCAAGAATGAATTACAAAGTAGATGCAAGTTAAGAACAGTTTGTAAGAATGAATCCAAGATACATAGTAGTTGCAAGAACATATAAGATAGTTTGCATGAACAGAGACAATTTCAGATGCAAGATGCATAACAATTGCAAATATAAGAAATAAAGTTTGCAAGATAGTCTGCAAGAATAGAGGCATAGATACATTTGTAAAAGCATGAAACACATATTACAAGCACAAATGGTAAGTCCAGGACACAGATTTAGGTGAAAGTTAAGAACAATTTGCAAGAATTAATTACGAAGCACATGCAAATTAAGAACCGTTTTCAAGAATGAATTCAAGATATTGGGCAGTTGCAAGAATAGATAAGATAGTTTGCAAGAATATAGACAATTTTAGATGTAAGATGTAGAAAAATTGGTATAAAATACAATTTGCAAGACAAATAAGCACAATTATCAGATAAGAAGCTAAAAGAAAGAAGTGATCTTACCTCCCATAGTCTCCAAGGTCCCACATGTTGGTGGAACACTCCTAGACTCACTGTGTCCATGACCAAGTACATGTAAGCCAAACAGGCATTCTCCCAGTTTGCTCCCTAAGCATCCTCGAAGTTCCAAAAGATGCTAGCCACGACAAAGAAATAGTCTAGCCAGAGTTGGCAAAGAGAAATTCCTCCACCACATAGAGCAAGAATGCTCTAGCCATCTTAGACCTATCCCCTTGAGTCTCTTGAAAGCGGGAGAGGAAGCCACCAGAAATCTGGTAGTATCAAATGGTCTCATCGGAATACCCAGTAGCTTTTTACCAAGTGCCGTCCCTGACACACCCTCGAGGCTGATAGGAGGACCATTGGCTCTCAGCTTGGTCAGCCTATGGAAATCATAAGGAGCCATGGTCATCTCCCTATCAATAATGTGGAAGGTGTGGGTAGTGTCCCACCACCTCTCAGCCAACGCTTGCACCAGCACCCTATTGGTAGAACTCTCAAGAAGACGAGCCATAAGGGCCTCGAAGCCGGCCACCCCACAAAGGCCTAAGTCTTGGGCCAGAGTGTCCCGAACCACTCCATGATGGTAGTCATATTGCCCCAACCAGTAAAAGAAGGACAACCTTAAAATTGACAAAAACAAGTGCATGATGGAAAAATGTTAGAATGCATGATGGTATAAAACTGTTTGCAGAACCAAACAACTGTGTGGATACTCGTGAGTATAAGTACGCATATTGGAAACTTGTGTGTGCATTTTTTATGAACAAATATGTACATGCATGCACGGGTATGTGTACGCATGGTTTTGAAAAAGCGTGTGCATGAACGAGCATGCTTACGCATGGTGAACCTATAATTGTGTTCATCACTATTCTTTAACCCCCTAGGATCAAAATCAATCCTTGACATGTTTCTACCCCACCTAAAGCACAAAGGTTTCATCTTGACCCTCCCCACAACAAAACTTAAGCATTTTCAAGTCCAAAAATAGATTAAAATGGAAGATCAAAGAAAAACTTGGCATGAGAAAAAGTTTGAAAAAATTATCAATCTGAGTGGTGCATTGTGAGATAGGTGTTGATCAGACCTGTAGAGGAGCTGCGTTTAGATGAGTAGCATCGATCTAGCGAGTGAGAATGAACATATCGCTAGAAAGGATGTAGGAGGTTTTAGAGCCATTGGTTTTCTTGAGAGGATTTTTGAGAGAAAATGAGCAAGGATTTTAGATTTGTGATTGAAATGGGAAGAAGATAGGGGAGACAAAAGTTTTGGGAGGTAGAGAGAATATGAAGAGGTAGGATGAAGAAGAGAATAAAAAGAAGAAAATAAACGGTTGTAATTGTTGGAAAATTTGAAAAGGTAGGAATGACATCAGATGGCTAAACTACGTGTAGTTTAGTCCAAAAAAAAAAAAAAAAATCTACAAGCCTTGAAAATTGCTGAAATATCCCTAGTGAATCAATATATGAAAGTTTGCATGGAAGCCCCTTGAAGAGTCAGAATTTACAAAAATATCCCCAGTACGTCTCGAAGAGCTAGAAATTACAAATGGGTCCCTAATGAGTTAAAAAAATGTCAAAATTTGTATAGAAGTCCCTTGAAGAGTAAAAATTACGAGTACATCCTCGATGGTATAGATTTTTCCTAGTGCAGTCCTAGAATAGATGAGTCTTAGTTTTGTAATTTGGTCCTTGAAGTGGACACTTCACAATTCAAAAACCCCCCCATAATGCAACTCTCCAATTTGAAATGTGGTCCTTCTTAAAGGACGCATCTCGGTTTTAATCTTCAGTGGAACATATTGCACAAAGACCCCTCAAGGAATCAAGATTTGTAGGTAGGTCCCTAAAAGAGTGGATTTATTCTAATTCTACCTTCACCTTCCTAAGGTTGGAATTATCATATAAAACCTAAAAATCCCAAGGCAGCCCCTTAAGAGTGAGCTTTGCACCATGATTACAAAGAGACATTTGATTTTATGCCTCTCAAAATTGAACATGTCACGAAGACCTTCAAAGGCCTTTACAGTACCTCAAAAGGGAAAATCCCAAAACACAAAAGAGATTGAGACAGAGACATGACCCACCCAGAACATAGAAGAGATCGAGACAAAGTTGAAATACATCTAAAAAAGTTTGAGGCAATAGCCATAGATTGAAACCCTAGATGAGTTCTCCTTCTAGCTTGTAAGAGCACCCTTGTTTGATTTGTGTGATGTTTCTAGGTGGTGAATTAATCTCCCTATCTTGAGGCTGTTGGCCATGTTTTTTGTTTATTTGTTTGTTTGTTTTATCTTTTTATTGACTCTAGGATAGTGAGTCACTCGTCTTTTGCTTGAAAATTGGCATACTAGGCTCAGGGATAGTGAGCCTATCGCTATTTGTTTCTCGAGCAGCACCAGTGGGAATTCAGACATACGAATCCCACTCAACTCTCCAAAGTTACACTTGCCTCATGTATGTATGTTGTTTTCTGTGTGCATGGGTGGGTCTGAGTTGTACGTTGAAAAAAAAAATGGTTTGTCTCCTTTTAATTTTGATCCTGTTAACAAATTTAATGAATCAAAAGATAGGCAATGATAAACACCTCATTTTGTTCCCTTGACGACTGAAGCTCTCATTCCCTAATGAGGATATCACTAAAAGGTCTATGACTAGTCTAGGGCCCAACTATGGAAAGTCTTTAACTTAGAGGATATTTTGGTGAAAGAAAAACCTACCAGAACCGTAAGTACTCGTGTGCATGTTTAAAGCATGTATATGCGTACTTAGACCATGTGCGCGCTATGAACGTGCATGTAAGGTTATAAATGACCTGTAAGAAAAGTTTTTAATGTAAAAATCATGTAGAGTTAATCCCACATCGACTAGGAAGAGCCTTTTCTAATCACTATAAAAGGCCCTAAAGGCACTTTTTCCAAAACACACTCGATTCACTTAAAATAGTGAATCAAATAGGAAGTTTTTATTCTAAAAAAATCCTCTAGTTAATGTTTTCTTGGTTAGTACCTCTTCTATTCTAGACCTTCTATATATATATATATATATATATATATATATTTTGGAGAAACTCCGGACCTTCTAGTTAAAGCTTACTAACCCATAGGTTTTTTGTCTCTTTTAGGTTGACTAAAGGGAGTGGTTAAAACCAAGTCAAAGAGCTCTTCGCTTGAGATACATTTCTTTTCATTCTATTTCTTTGTTTTTTTTTACTGCTTTGATATCTTGTTTCTTAATTTAGTTTTTTCTTCTTCTATTTTTTTCCCCTTTCATAGTTAGGAGCATAATAGGATAGATTAAGTTGGTTATAATGCATGATTAGGTTCTATTCAATTTAGTTTACACTTATTTAGGTTAGTATGCAATAACATAACCTGTTTGACATCTTTGATTTCTAGATTGATAGTTAGGGTTTATGTGCTTTGAATGAGCAATATGAACATGCAACTAAATGTGGCCAAGCATTGATACATAAGTGATGTGGTTGTGATACAGTGAGGTAAGTGAAGCTAAGTCATGCATATGAGTAAGAACATTCATGTTTGATATGATGATTTGTTTACTTGATGATGAATATGTGAATACAGTGCTTTGGAAGATGAATATGCTTGGTTTATGCCATGTGTATGATGTTATGCCTGCCTCCTTTAGTTAGAATGATGACGTGTGCTGCCTTGATAGTGATATGATGAAGTGGATGATTGCATGTTTTGATATATGTGTATGTGTTGATATATGCATGTGTTAGATGAATGCTAGGATGGTGTTATGAATGAGATGCATGTGTGACATGAGATTGCCCTGATGAGATGATGATATGCCATATTTAGATGAATGGTAGGTTCTGTGCAAGATGCATTTTAAGGTATACTTAGTGTGTATGTGTGTGTGTAAGATGCCTATTAGGAGATTCTTAAATAGAATTAGGATGTGAAATACGGGCCAAGTGGGGTTAGGTGTCTAACACCTTCCCATCCACATACCCAAACTCCAAATACGTGCTCTGGTAAGAGTAGTTCTTTCATGAAGGTCACTATATATATGATTCCTAGATCTAATCTAGGTGGTGAGTCCATCTTTCACCCTCCTTCCAATCAATTCAGTAGAGGCATACTCCCCGTCACGGGCACTTTCACCCACACTCAATTAATCATAAGTTAAGAGTAAAAACAATAATTGAAAGTTTTTGAAAATGATTTAGAAAACTAGTTTATGCTTTAGTAAAACAAGTAGAGAGGTTTTGAAAGATTAAAAAAATGTGCAAAGGTGCTATGTAAGTGTTTAGAAAAGATGAATTAGGGTTTTAAAAAACATGCAGGAAAAAACTAAACTCTTTCTAGCTAGGGTTTTATTGAAGACATAAAGTTGGCATTTATGAGTAAACTAGGGTTTTTAGGGCCTTTAAGAGGCCTTTGGATGTTTCTAAGGATCTGGGGGGCGGTCTAACCCAAAGATTGAAGTTTTGGGGTTCTAAATATGAAAATCTAGATTTCTAGAATTAAGGGTATGCACGCGTGCTTACGAGAATTTGTGTGTGCCCCCAAAGGTGTGTATGTATGCTTGCATTTTCATTGCACCGATGACCAAACTTCAAATGACCATAACTTACTCATTTTAAATCCAAATTAAGTGAAATTTGTATTCAAATTGAAGCCATGATGTCTATTTTCTAATAAAATAAACCTCACTAAAATATTCTTTGTAATGCAAAATTTATGGTCAAAATAGTGTGCAAAGATTATTTTTTAGCATTGTTTTCAAAACAATTTGAGTATTTTTGAGTTGTTATTATTATTGAATTATTGAGAACTCTTTAATTACCATTGGTTGAAGTATTTCAAGTGCATCATTAAGGTTGAGAACCAAAGGTAATGGGTATAAAATGAGTTGTCTACACTAGGTCTACAACATTTTCACGACAAATCTTATGTGACAATATGTTATTGGTGGGTGAAAAAAATGATGTTAATAATGGGCCCGAATTAAAATTATTAAATCTTATTACATAGTTTTTTTTTTGGGTGAAATTATTGTAAAATAGTTGTGAATGTAGCATTACTCTTATTTTTGTTGACCCTAAATTCTTGTGATTCTCAAGTTAGGGTGTTCATTATTAGAGTAGTCAAAATTGCTTAATTTAGTTTAATTTCTTTTTACAAGTATATATACACATATTTTTGACTTACACATGAAGCTTCTTCTATATGGGTGGTTTAAATTTTCTTCTATGCCTCTTCAAA
Organism: Quercus suber; assembly: GCF_002906115.3. Lineage (NCBI taxonomy): Eukaryota > Viridiplantae > Streptophyta > Magnoliopsida > Fagales > Fagaceae > Quercus > Quercus suber. Next base: position 567,630 of record NW_027069653.1, on the reverse strand, counting down.
TTGTATCTCCATTTGATCTCTTTAAAAAAGAAACTATTGAAGTTTGGATAAGTAGTGCTTAAATTAGAATCATTTGGGTTTATATTATATTCAGTAAAAACATATGTTGGGTAAATTAACATAATATTTTTTCAATACATAGGAAATCTTTCTAGAAAGAGTACTTTACACTCATTTCCAGTCACTATAATATGGCCCTTCAAGCCTTAGACTTTTTGTAATTTTGTTCTTCTACATGGGAATCACAAATCCCAAGTTCTATTCCTGTTTTTATGTTTTGCCAAAGTGTTATTGTGTTGTCTTTGTGTTGCTTCATTGAAGTGTTGGTTTGGATGCAATATAAATATGTCGTTTAGTTGTTAGTGCATTTTTGTAGGAATGTGAAAAAACAACTTTAGTATTAAGTGTATTATTTTCTATTATTATAAGTAACTTATCCAATGATGAAATGCTATTTTTGTAACTGAACTATAGCTTAATGAAATTGGGTAAATCTTTTAAGAGAGCATTTATTTATTTAACAAGTTATTTGTTTTTCACTAAATTTTTAAATGTCACTTCCAAAAAGGGGTTTTACTGTTTCTGATTACTTTCATACTATTAATAAATGTTTTGTAAAATTTAATGCATTGTCTATTATAATGTGCATTTTCACTTGAAAATATCATGTGATGTAGACTCTTGTTCAAATGTTAGCTCACCTCCCTTTCTCCTCCTTTTTCAAATTAGTGCAGTGGATTCTCTTAATATAAAAAATTGGTGACCATTGGAGCTATGAATTGAAGACTACATGTAGTAGAGAACAATGTTATAAAATTTGCCTTCTTGTGTTTTTTTATGGTTGTAAATTCAGTAATCATGAAACTATTTGAGAATGTATTTGAAGTATTTATTTTCTCATATTTTAGTTTGATGAATTATTGAGAGATTTGATATAAGATAGTTACAATTTTGAATTTTTAAAAATCGTATCTCATCCATGAATTATGCTCTCTTCATTAGGAATTGGAGAGGATCTTTAATCCTTTGGATTTTCTTACCCAATGTCTAGTCCCTAGTTCTCCTACTACTGATTTATCAAGCTTAAACTTCAAAATTTTCTTTATGCACCATATTGTTTTTTTGGCTAGTAATATGGTCAAAACTTTTTTAATATGAGAATTCACTTACATTGATATTTGGTCATTGACATGGCTTCTCACATTCTTCTATTTTTCATAATGAAATGATTATGAAAGTTGATGTTGGTATTCTTACCTATGGGTTTCTTGCCCCCATGTTGATTTAGTGTTGATTCATGTGCATTCGATTGACCAAATCTTGAAAATCTAATTATAACCAAGAAATGTTCAATTGTATTGCCTTGGGAAAAGGAAAAAATTTGATATTTGTTTAGTTTTATAGCCAAAAAAATTGCCTTATTGTTTGCCCATTAGGAAAAGAAAAATAATGATATTTGTTGCTAATCAAATGTTATTGTCTTGGGAATTTTTGGCTTTTTAGTGTTTTTTGGGTAATTTTGGACATTCTAGGGGTATTTTGGTAATATTGGATGTCCAAGGGTATATTGGTAATTTTGGAAGTGTAGGGGTATTTGGGTCATTTTAGGTATTTAAGGGTATTTTGATAATATTGAAGGTCAAGAGGGTATTCATGTCATTTAAGTAGTTTTAAAGGTATTTGGGTCATATTGAGTTAAATGGGTGGATTACTAAATTAAATGAGTTGGGTGGATAATAGGTAATTAATTTATATATAAATGGATCAATAATGAATAAATGAGTAATTACACACTTAACCGATTTATGACCCAACTCAAAACTCGCTCATTTGCCACCCTTACTATATACCCATGCTTCCCTCCTCCTCTCAAATTCTCAATCTCATTTCTTTTCTTTTCTTCTCTTAACTTCAAGACCTTAGCCTTCCTTGGCCAATGGTGACTATTGCTCTTCTTCTCTCTCACTTTTCTCTTCTATATTTTATTATTTTGCTTTCATTTTCTTTCATTTGGTTCTTTGTTTGATCAATGGGTTTGGAGATTTGTATTTTGTTTGAGGCTTAGGGGTCTTGGTGATTTTGTTTAGTTGTGGGTGTGTCTAGATTGTGAGTGTAGTTTGATTTGGGGTTTAACCTTTGGATTTTGAGGGGTTTTGGGTTTACTATTGTTATGGGGATGTTTGCTTCACTGCTTGGTCATGGGGTTTGGTTATGAACAAGAATCTATGTGCATGTTTGTGTTCATGTGAATGCTAATTTGAGTAGTGAGCATGTGTGCATGATTTTCTTTTCGAGCATAGGCATGTATGAGCAAAACTAATAGCAAAGTATGAGCTTTTATGTTCAAAAATGCATGCTTGTGTGAATCAAATGTTATGAACATGTTCTATATAGCTATGTATACAAATCTAGATATTTGAATATGTAGAGACTAGCAAGCATTGCATAGATGGAAAGTAAAAATGCCATGGAAAAGGTTCAGTGTTACCTCCCTTGTATTTTTGTTCATTTACCTTTGTTTCCTTACTATGCTTTATTGATAATTGAAAAAAGAACAAACTTTAGATTAGGCATTGAACCAAAAAGGGAAAAGAAAGATACGAGAAAGTGAGAAAATATTGTTAGGATGTCTCTGCTCTGTTCTTTCTTCTTTCTTCCTTTGCTTTGCTTTGCTTCTTAATGTATCTTTTTTTTTTTTTTTTTTTGCTTGGACTGGTTTTTGTTTGTTGAAGCTCCTTGTGGCTATTGTTGTCTGCTATAATGGGGTTTCAAATACGAGAGAAATGAGGGATTTTCTTGGTCCTCAAGCTTTGTTTTTTGGTTTGAGGAAGAAAGGACAGCTTTTTAGGTTTGCTGTAGTAGTTTTTGGCTGTTATTGATTGTCGCTTCAGGTTGGTGAAGAATGGAGGGAACCTATTGTGTTTAATTCTATTTTCTCATAGTTGTTGTTGGCTTCAAATGTATCAAAAAAATTGAATTTTTGTTTTTTGTTTTTTTGGGTGTATTTTGGGTTTTGTTTTTGGAGGGTGGAATGGTTGCTGTTTTGTGTTGGTGGAAATGGGAAAGAGGTGGAATTTTTAAAGGTGTTTAAGGGGTATTGTTTTTGGTTTTGTTCTTTTCGTTTTGCTGGCTATATGGTGGTTGAGATTTTCAGGTTGAGTGATGACAAAGATGAGGGAAAAATTGGTGTGATGAAAACTAAAGAGGGAGCAGTGGGAATGTGGTAGGTCGAATTCTTAGGACTAGGGATTTAGGTTTGACAGTGTAGCCAATCCGCCAAAACTGAGTTGATCAAATCCAACCAGTTAGGTTGGGTCAATTTTTAGGGGTTGGGTTGTGAATTTTTTTATTTATAGTAGGCTGGGCCTAACCTGATTTGACCCACCTATATTTAATATATGTTTAAAATTTAATAAATTTAATAAATATATTTAATATATCTATATATATATATATATATTATATTTAATATATGTTTAAAATTTAATAAATTTAATAAATATATTTAATATATCTATATATATATATATATAATATTATACAATTTTTATTTATTTTTTTGCCCCTCTTCCAAAATAAAATCCAAACCCTAATTGGTGTTATGCTTAGAATTATTTGATTATAAATTTGCTCTTATTTGTGGTGGCATTGTTCTAATGCTAAATTTAATAATAATAATAATAATAATAATAATAATAATAATATCCAACCCTACCTAACTTGATCTACGTGGGTTGGATTGGGTTGGGCTGAGTTTTTTTTTTTAATCCACCATAGTGGGTTGAGTTGAAAAAACCCATTAACCCAACTCATGCATATCCCTTATGTTTAAGTCTCAAAGCGGTTGTTGATTCTCTTTTTTATGTCCTTTAAAAGAGATAAAAATATAGGGTCCCTTAGGGTATAGGGTATGTGGATAAGAATGTAATGTTTTACCCTTTAAGGTTGTTGGAAATTTTCTAACAATTGGGACAGACCTTAATTTAATTACTTGTGCATCATATTAGAACTTGAAATGCAATGCATTTAAAGGAATTGTGTCGTAGACTATAATTCAACACTTAATAATTCAATAAATCTTGACATGCCCATTAAATAAATAAAAGTAATATGATTTAAAAATAAATCACATGCATGACCTAATTAAAATAAAGGGACCAAATAAGACAATCAAAAGACCTAAATAAAAAAAAGAACATGTAATTTATAAAAATTAGTTAAATGCCATAAGTAATTCGATGTTCAAATAAAGAGACCCAAATACTATATTTAGTTCTAATTTTCCATGGAAATTACACTAAAATTTTAGCACCCATTCCATAGAAAATTACAGTTTTTTTATTTAACAATTAAATTGCAACATGGATAATTTTATTCAATCAATGATATCTCATTCAATCCAAGTTCGATTTCCATCCATGACTAGTCAAATTAAAAGGAATTTCATGATCTTAACCATTGCTCCAAAATTAATCCAATCACATGGTTAGATTTCAATTAAATCTCAATTAAATTTAGTCAACCACATAAAAATTGATAAAAATCAATAAGGAATAAAATTTCACTATTAAAACCAACAAATCCTTCATTTTTAGGCCAAGTTTTTTATTGAAATTTAAAGCCAGACAAAATACAGTACCAACATAGACAAATGTACAAGTAAGGTTTTTTTTTTTTATTTTTTTATTTTTTTAAATTTAATTTAATTTTTATTTTTAAGCTCAAATATGAAAATAATGGTTTTGACCCCTGTAGACACCTCATTTTGTACTCTATCCCCTATTCCCCAATGATGATATCACTAGAAAGGTCCACGACTAGTCTAGAGCTTAACTATAAAAAATATTTAACTTGAAAGATGTTTTGGTGAAAATAAAACCTATAGGAGTCTTAAGCATGTGTGCGTAGGTTCTTAGCTTGCGTATGCATGCTTGGATTATGTGTGCACACATGTAGGGTTGTAGAATGCTCTATAAGGAAAGTTGTAATGGTAAAAAACGTGTAGAGCTAATCCTACACCGGCTCGGAAGAGCCCTGCACTCCTCTTTGATCCCTATAAAATGACTCCACTGCCCTTTTCCCAAAACAGATTGCATTCACTAAGATAATTATTTCAAAAATCTGATTACCTATCCAAGATTAATGTTTAACTTTTATTCTCATGCACCAAATCACACTTTAAGAGAAATACTCAACAATCACAAAAATTCATTTAATTAATTTTAATTATCAACCAATCAAAATTTATTTCAATTTATCACACTTGATAGGTTTCACCCAAATGAATGCATGCATAAGATCGTTAAAACTTGATTTTGCGATATCTTTCGATCTGACTGTCAGATTTGGAAACCGAATATATTGTTGTGATTGTTGAAATCTCAAGATCATTTTCATAATATGTGATGAATGAGTTATTGGCTAAATTTGACCATGATTTTTGGGTATATAAAATGATCATTTTTCCTCTTTCAATGTTAGATTATATACAATAGCCAACATCACGAAATTAGAACAAGTTTGACTTGATTTTTGATTGATAAAGCCTCTATTGAAGGGCAGTTGAATAGTCACTTCCAATTGATTGAACCTTGTTCAAATAACTATCAAATTTACATATTTTGATCGATTGAAAGACGATCAAATGGTGGTTGAAATTTGTACAAACACTTTAAGTTTGAACATTTTTTCTTTTTTTTTGAGAAATAATTTTGAACATTGAATGAGTCATAATAGACTAATGAATTTATACATTATCATGAAATTTACCAATCTAAAACCTAACAAAATACAACCAAATTTATATCTACCATAAAATTTCCCTTTTCTACTTAAGAAAACCTTTTTTTTTTTTTTAAAATTTTTTTTTTTGGCCAAAATTTGCTACTAATTTAAATTCATTCATAAGGGAAATAGTTGGAGGTATTATCGAAGGTTAAAACAGTGAAATCCCACTTCAAATGATGAGTCCGAATCCGAAACCATATCCCACCATAAACTATGGGCGGAAGGGCCCAAGACCTCTGTCTTGACCCACCCACCGAGGTTACCCCACGCGGAGTGACCTACGTCCAATGTAGTCAAGAACTTCACCAACTGGCTGGACTATGTGCAAGTTTATTTATTTATTTATTTTATATTTTTAAATTTTATTTTCCTCTGAATATGAATTAAATAAAAGAAACAGAAATCAAAACAACGAATCAGAAAGAGTAGGATGGTTCTTCTTCTTCCAAATTTTTATTTTTATAAATTTGACTAATATTGGATTGAGTCTACGCTTCTACCTTCCCTGGAAAAATTGAGGGTAAGATGATTAAAGGAATGCGAAGGTCACACGTCACTTTTATATTATTTAATTATGCTTTTATTAAGATAATAATAATATTTACTAGTATCTTTTTTTGAGAAACAAAAGTATGGACATGCTTTCTTCAGTGGACTCCACAAAGTTCTTTTTGACTAGTATCTTATCTAAGAAAGTAAGAAACCTCTTTAATAAGTTATATCCTGAACTAAGACATGCTTTCTTCAGTGGACTCCACAAAGTTCAAAGGATTTATTTCCTTTACCAAGAATTCACTTAATTTCTCTTTGAATGGGTCGTGATTTCTCCTCCATGAAGAAATTTCTGAGAACTTTGTTTAAGACATGATACACAAAAAGTACATAAAAACACAAACCCCAACGATAAACTTCGTGAACATTTTTTTTTTTTTTTTTTTTGGCTAAGACTTCGTTAACTTTTTAATTGAAAAGAAGTTTATCTTTATTTTTATTTTTTTGTCAACAAGAAGTTTATCATTATACAATATATTGATTTTATTCATATAATAGATACAATTTCTTAGATACACACATTTGATTTCTCAATAAAAATCAAACACATAGTTGTGTTGACTAATAAAGTTTAAATATTTTTATACAATTAAATTTAATGTAATAATGTGTTTAAATTTAATTGTAAAACTTAATATATTTCAACTAAAATAACAGTTTTTTGTTTTGTTTTGTTTTTTTTTTTTTTTGTTTTTAATTCGATGGTAATAATAATGGAGAAGTAAATATGAACTTGGATTCTCTTTATAAAAGAGATTAGACAAAGCCAGGACACTATTCCTTAAGCTATTAGTCTTTTGGTTAAGTATGGTTATGACTTATGAGTACTATAAATAACAATATTATCAATAATAGTTTTCTTAAACTGTCATATAACGACGCTTAGAGCTAATCTTCGCCCATAAACTAGATATTATGCTAGGTCTGTCAACGCACTACGACTAGCTTTAGGGCCTTTGCTTCTTGTTACCTTAGCTTGGCTTTAGATAGATAAATACCATGTGACTTTTGTTGTAATTTGGCCAAGTAAGAAGTGGTAGCAATCCATATAGTGTAATTGTATTTAGTTCTTATTTACTAATACCTTATTTAGTATTTTGTTAAAAATGTGTTAAAGTATATTTATACTTAAAAAAAATGCAAAATAAGTAGAAAAAGTGAAGTTCTATTTTTTGAGGGTAAAGTATGGTTATCCTAAGTACTATAAATAACAATATTGTCAATGATAGTTTTTTTTTTTTTCCTTATCATTACTTTTTTTAATGATTAATAATTGAATACTTATTTCAATATATAGAAAACGCGTGTTTGATCAAAAAGTAAAATTGCAAACCGCCGTGTACCTACCGTATAAGATAGATTCTTTTCCTACCAGAAGAACAAGAACAGTATTTGGTCCAAATGGAGTAGCTGACCTTTTTCCATATGGAGCTCTGTTAAGGTCATAATTAAGGACAACAAATATTCAGAAAAAAAAAAAAAAATAATAAAGGACAACAAACAGTATATTCTTTGCTGTAATTCTTCTAATATTTTAGACCAAACACAACGAATCAACAACTTTCATTTTGATTTCTTCGAAAATTTCCCTCAACTTGTATTTGTTAACTTTGCCACAAGGAACGAGACAGGTTCACTGGGGACCAGAATTCCGTGCACTGTCAACTCACGCAACCTCATCAGTCATCACAAAGGAAAGAGTCTTTTTATATAACGCAAAGAAATTCATAACTTTTTACAGCAACTAATTTTAAGTGATAAATGATGATAAATTATTTATAATTTTTACATGAACATATCATTTTCTTTTCTACTAATCACATTTAACCAAATGGAGAATTATGACAATTGGGTTACCCATAATCCTTTGCTTATATAAGTACTTAGTTTAGTATTTCCTAGTACAAGAAAACAACAAACATTTTCATGTGGCCATTTCAAACACTTCACCATGTCACAATTCCTTAGCTACCTCCTCATCCTCTCCTTCTTCTTCTTCTTCGACTCCTTAGGCACCAATTCTAGTCCTTTATGCCAACCATACAACTGCAGTAACGTTACGATCCACTACCCTTTTTGGGTTCGTAATGAAAGCGCCTCTGATCAGCCATATTGTGGCTACAAGGGGTTTGGCGTTATGTGTCTGAACGGCACGGCCGAGCTTGAATTACACGGTGATCGGTACCACGTGAAAGATATAAATTATGCCGACTATACCCTATCCCTTGTGGATATTGATGTCTCCAACCAAACGTGCCCAAGGGCACGTCATAACGTTTCTCTAGAGACGCTACCATTGAAATATTCTTCAATGGATTTGAATCTCAGTTTTTACTTTAATTGCACTTCCGACCCTGCAATAACTGTGCCTCCAATCCCGTGCTTGAATATTAATGGTAGCTACCGGCACTCTTACGTTTTTGTGGAGAATCATGAGACGGAGGGCTATGATTGGTCAAAGAATTGCAAGGAGAAAGTGGTGGTGACAGTGAGACATTTACAGACTGAGATTAATATTGAAGATTTGATTGATCGGTTTGGTGGGGCTATGAATGATGGCTTTGTGCTTGATTGGGAAAGAGTTATGGATTGTGTTGCATGTGAGAACTCTGAAGGGTATTGTGGATACAACGCTACGGCTGAGGAGTTCTTGTGCTTTTGCAACGATGGAAGCACACATAGGAACAGCTGCAAAGGTATGCTCCCTTGGTCAATTTCACGTGTCAAAAATTTATATTACATATCATAGTAAAAAGGTATAGAGAAGAAAACAGATAATGCTGAATTATTCAGCATAACACCTTTGAATAATTAATTCAAAGGTATGATTGCGTGATCTACTTATTCTCTTGTGGGAACCACATCACGTGAAGGTTCCCACCTAATAAGTTCTTCACTGCTGTAGGTTTTATTTTGTATCCTAGTGCTAAATCTTTGTTTGGGTTGTTGTAGTTGCCTTGGAATGCATTTTGATAGATTTTTCTTACCAAAACCAAGCCCATAGATTTTCACCTTCAATGAATGGTGTGTACACATAGAATATAGATTAAGTAAATATTACATGGATTGGAACCTTTGGATCCTACTGTTACTGACGGTGAAAGAAAAGTTTACAGTTTAATTTATTAGTTTATACTTAGAAACTATAAGGTTTCATAATTTGAAACCTCCTTGGGGACCTCGCGTCTCCTGCTCCTGCCCACAAACCTCCTTGAAACTATATGGTTTTATTTTTTTAAAATTAATTTCACCTTAAATTTTACGACTTACGATGACATTACACTATTTAATCTTAGCCAACAACCCAACAAAAACATAAACAAGTGTTCAACCAATTTATGTGAATTAAGAGTGCAAAAATTTACTGTATAATATTTCCAGTCTTTATTATTTCCTTAGTAAAAGTAAAAATTACACTAAGACTTCCCTTGTACAAAACTTTCACTAGAGATATGACTTACCAAGATCAACAACCAAGGCATACAAACTTCTCTCAAATACATAGAATACATTGTGTTCCCTCCCAACACACTCTATTTTCCCATTTCACATATTATTGACACTCCAAACAGTTTAATTGAAGATGATACGGAGGAAATAACAGTCAATAGATAGTTACCAGCTTTGATGCACTGATACGGCATTTTTGCCATCATACCGGTTTCCAATACGTACCTGATACGGATACGGATTGAATACTAGTACAACCGTACCTGGAGAGTATCAGGTGAAAAAAAAAGGATTTAAAAAAAAAAAAAAAAAAAATTCCGACACGGCTCGGATACATGAGGAATACGTCCGAGATATAGCGAGTACCCATTGGACACGAAAAAAAAGAATAAAAAGAGAAGAATATAAAGTAAAATACATTGTTTATTTTATAATAGTTTAAAAACAATGTATTTTGTTTTGACTTGAGTATTAGGATTTAGGATATATATATTTGCATTGTTGTGGGGTTTGTGATGTATTAATCGATATAGTGATGTAGTTATATAATCATATAAATAATAAATATAATATTGTTTGTTGGTTGGTTATAGCTTATGTACATAAATATTTAAATATACCTAAAAATAAATATAAATTAATTTTTGTATCTCCGATTGATTGTATCATAGGTTTTTCAGAAAATATTATATCCCCGTACTGTATTTATATCGTACCAATACTCATACCTGTATTGGTGTATCATAGGTTACTAAACAATTGCCCTCGGGACTAACTATGTACATCATACTTTTCGGAATTGCCTTTGGGACCAAGTGCTTGTTGTTATTGAGCCATTCCATGCTTCGAGCACATTCTCAAGGCTCTCTTTGCGCGAAATTGATTGGTAACTGCGATGATAACTTCCATACAGTGTCGCTATCATGTGTTTTTCTTAGTTTCTTTTCTACCCTATTCTTTTTCCCTTTTTGTGAGACGCTTGAGGGTTGATCTTTCCCTCGCTTTTTTGGTCTCATACTTTCGCTTAATAGCCATTGAATTATAGAATCTCCGATCTCCTTTTGCTAGGATTGCGACCTGCCTACCATCATTTTTCATTGCATTCAATCATGTACCTTACAAGTTATGATAATTTTTTTTCCATTCAAAACACTCATAATTTGTGAGCTTATATATCTCGACCTTATCTTTTTTTTTTTTTTTTTTTAAATTATTTATTTTCTACATATTCTAACAAAAGGAATGAAAATATGTAAAATCTTTGATTTACTCATTTATTTTATTTGTTTTCGATTATAAATATGTCAATTTTTAAAAAAATTATGTTTAAGTTTATTTTTTAAATTTTTATAAGAAAAATTATAGGTTGCGTGGAAAAAAGAAGGGCTCAGCTCAATCTTTCACATAAGTGCCTTATTCACAATTCCAGCTTGGCACAGAGCTATCCTAATGCTCAACAAGCTTTTTACATTTTTTGAAGACTTTCGTGCTTGATTCTCAAAAACATTCTTTTTTATTAGATTTAGGGTCAGCTCTTACATGGTAATTACCTAGGCAATTACCTAATGTATTCAGCGATTACCTAAAATATCTCAAGCGAATGAAAGTCTTATAATTTTGGTCATATAGGCGTGAACTAACTTTCTCCTCAAAAAAAAAAAAAAAAAAAAAAAAAAAAAAAAAAAAAAAAAAGGCTTTAACTAGACAATGACAGTTTGAAAAGAATTGTATTTTATTTTGAAGTTTAATAATGATGATTTAGATTTAGTTTTAGAACTAGAAACTTTTGAAAGTACTTCAACTGATATATATTTATGGTTTAAATTTATTTTTATAACCAAAAAAATTTCCAAAATTTTTTTAAAGTAAAATAAAATATATACTCCAATTTACATATATAAAAAACTAAATTCTTTGAGTCAGTTTCTAGGATTTTATTGAAAATAAAGGGTTTTGATTACTTATTTCTTATTATAAATATACTTTTACTTGTTCTAAGGCTACATCCACATATTGCATCAAGTCATTACCATTAGTCATGCCCCAAATTCATATTCTAAACAACCGTCTTCAACAGCTATCCTGTGTGTTTGTGAAATGGAGCTGCTGAAATTGTTGTTCTTTGACCAAATCGTCTTCAAGAGATTGGAATTGATATTATTATGAGTTAAAATTCTATATTCCATGGTTTGATAGTCGGAGCCGTATGACTCTGTTGGTTATATAGTCAAGATCCATATATATCTCTGATGAAGACTTTGAAATTCATTGTATATGATGCCACTGAAATTGACTAGGGAGTTGCTAGGATGTCCATCAATTAACAAATTAAATGTTAAGATTCGAATATGTTTAAAATAATTTTAAGCCTTCAAAATTTATTATCAGCGTATAAATTAATTTGGTTATGTATTCTTTCTAGCCAAGTGGCATGCAAAGGCATGAAAGTAGGGGTCATATATGTCATTGTCTGGTGAGGAATGGTTATACATAAAATAATCTTTAGAGGTGAGATTTTATTTTTATATATTTTTTAGTTACAATTGAATTTTAATCTATAATATCCATTCTATATATGATGATTGCTCTTATCATCAAGTTAAGACACCAATTAAATTTCAGTGTAATTAAGATTTAAAATCCATATAATGTATTTAATGATAAGAAACTTTATAGATAAGTTAATTGAAACTTATCTTTTTTTTTTTTTGGAGAGTTGAAACTTATCTTTAGAACTTAGAAGTGAGGTTGATCAGCACAAAATTGCATTGAAATTCAACATGATCTCCGTGAGATAATGTATAATTTTCAACCATGGTGTGGGGCCCGTGGGCCTGATAGCCTCGGTCCATCGGGTATTAGGCCCAAGGCCAACGCCGAGGAGGACTGACCAGCTGAGGCTAAGTTAGACAAAGCCTCTTTTGTGACCCACGCCGAGGACCTGTTCGTCCTCGGCATTCTAAGGATAATCTTTGGGAGGGGACAAGCTCAGAGCAAGCTGTCACATTCGCACTTAATGCATTCACCTAACCCCTCTGGCTGCATTAATGGGGATATAACCGCTTAGCAGGGCAACGTTGGTCAGAGTGAACCACTTGAGTACTGATAAGGCCTTTGATGGGACAGACGGCCAGAAGAGAGGCAAATGGATGATCAACAGATGGAATAAGGAGATCGGCAGATGAAAACTATATAAGAAAAGCAAGTAAAGTAAAGGAGGGGGGGAAAAAAAAAGAAAGAGAGAGAACAAAAAGGTCTCCTCGGCCACAGGCCGAGGAGCATTCCCCCATTTGTAAAGAAACTCTTAGTATTTTTCATAAAGAAAGTTCATGCTTGGTGATCGACGGCCAGCGCCTAAACCTTTAACCCACTCTCTATAAATTTATTGTTTGGGCTTGATTGGGCTGAAAACCCATTCGTACTCAGGGTCAATCCAAATTGAGTCCCTACAATTGGCGCCATCTGTGGGAAGGATTAGGGTGCTGGCCGGCGCACCAGGCGAGTGTTCTAAGTATTCGTTTTACAGTAGGTTGAAAGAAAAAAAAATATATATATAGAAGATTTGACAGTAGAAAAAAAAAAAAAGAAGAGAAAAAAAGAAGAAAGATCTTGATTTTATTATTTCATGAATAGAAAAAGTACAAGTTACAATCAGAGGCTCAGGCAGGTGTGTTTTACATACAAATTTACAAGTTAATACTACCAGCTATTTCTACAATCAGAGGCCCAGGTGGAGCCGCCCTAAGAAAAAACTAGCCGGTGGGAAGTGTCAAGCCGTCCCTTTATTGGTATAAAGAGAATGGGAGAGCTTGATAAGAGGCGGAGAAGGGGAAGGGCAATCATGTTTCCAGGCCACCAACAACTCCCTTCTCGGCCAGGCGGAGCTGGAACAAAGAGAGAAGCAAATGCAGGGGCTCCGGGATACCTTCCCCCATGATGTTCCCTCGATTCTCTCCGATCCTCTCGAGTGTTGGCCGTTGGAGACGGCAACACTCGAGCACCGCCCATGAGGTGAATTCGCACATCTTCCTCGTTGGGGGTGTGCTCCGAGGAAAGACGTTAGGTTCTCTAACAACACCCCCCTGGGACACCTCGAAGGGCGCCATCAGGGTTACGCCTAGACTCTGCCGCACCGAAAGCCCAGTGGGGGCTGCGGCTATACCGGTTTTTGTCAATCTCAGTAACAATTCCGGCGGGGTTGGTAAAAGCACTTGGGGAGTTGGAAGAATGTGTTTTGTTCTGTTTGTGTTGAGAGGTCCATGGATTGTGGAGAAACCATCTCTCCGCTTTATATAAGGGTTGGGGGTTGGTAAAAATTAATTCATGCAGAGTTCGAAAAGAGAATTATCAGTTGGGATAATAATGAAGCCATCAATTTCCAAGGAGGCCGTAGACCGTTGGACTCGTGTTAATTCACGAGGACATTAATGAAAGCGCGTTTCGCGCACCGAGGCGTCCAGCGCGGAACACGAACAGACAAAGGGCGCTTCATAAATGAAAAAGATGGGGCCTCGAGCTGGAGGCGAGATCAATGCCACGTGTAAAGATCATAATCTGACCCAAAGAGGAATCATATCCAGTAAAGCGGTCTGAGGACAAACCTCCGCTTAAGTGGTTTAATTATGTATTTTCGCTAGGTAAAACTGTGAAATGAATTAAAAAACAAGTTGAACTGTAAAATTCATATAAAAAATTGATCAATTTTTTTTTTTTGAAAAAGAGAAAAAGAATGAAGAGAAGAGACGGAACACTATTTCCTCATTTGTATACAAAGTTCAATTATAATACCAGAAATTCAAACACGTCACATCAACTTATAGGAAAGTTTAATGAAATTGGTAATTTCAACGAAACAATAATTTAACTGTAGTACTGAAATGGCTAGGAAACTCTGTTGCTTTGTTTTGATAGCTTTGGCAGTTTCGTTGCGTCCTTCGCCTGCCTTAACATTCAACCAAAGATTTGTCACGCTAGCTGATCTCACAAAATCGAAGTCAATATTCTTTTCTCTCTCTCTTGTGAATAATGTTCTAAAACCTCACCTTTCTCCGTCAAAACGAATGGTCAGCTTGTTCATTGTAAATAAGAGGGTTCATCTATCTATCATTATATCTATCGCTTTCTAGTCTTTATTCAACATTGTGTGGCTGCTCCATAACATTGCTTATCTCCCAGTTCTTTTCTTCATTATCTTCTAAACATGAATTCCCATTATCTAGCTCTCTCTTCCCTCATCACCCTTTTCTTCTTCTTAACAATATTACCTCCATCTTACTGCAACGCCGTCGAATACTTTGATGAGTGCATTCGTCCCTTTAATTGTGGAAGGATCAGAAACATTCCGTACCCTTTCTGGGGTGGTAATCGATCTGAACTTTGCGGTTTACCAGGGTTCAAGCTTACGTGCCGCGACAATGAATACCCATACCCAATTATCAGATTTAAAGAACTAGATTTCCTTGTACTAAACATCGACCAATCTCATCATACCATGACCATTGCAAGATTTGACCCCTGGAATAGTCCATGTCCTCCAAAGTTAGTCAATACCACTTTGGATTTTAATAACTTCGATTACACACCAACCGATCAAAACCTAACTTTGTTCTATGACTGCCCTTCTGGAGTTAGCGGATTGGAGGGAGCGAGCTTTCCCTGCGGCTTAGGAGGAGTTGGTGCTAATTACTTTGTAGACGAATCCTTCCCAGGTATCCACGAGCTTCTTGAGGAATGCAATACAAATATTAAAGTTCCAATTTTACGGACTGCTCTTATTGACGAGTCTGTGGGGGGAGCCCTGGCACTACAGAATGTATTGAAACAAGGTTTTGATGTAGACTACCATAATGCCTCGTCGAATACCTGTTGGGGGTGTGTGGCATCAGGTGGGATATGCAGTCCTCTCCCCTCCCCCCATCCATTTGTCTGTTTTTGCCGTGATGGAGAGCAACCTTTGGTCTGTCCAAGTAACGGTATGCATGCTCCTTTCTCTTCTCACTTTTGGATTAGGCTGAAACACATATTTCTTGTTCTTTGCTTAGTTTTAATATTAATTTTTCGCTAGAGTTTCCAATATGCTTAGGAATAAGCTCCAAGTTTTTGGGACAGACAGCATATGATGAAATCATATTATCCTCACTCATTACACAGTAGATATCCTAATTTACAACTCAAAGTTAGTACTTTTAGTCTTGTGTGTTCTCTTTTATTTTCAGTGAGTTATTATGATATTTGCCTAAAACAAAAAAAAAATGAATAGCTAGGATTTTATTTATTTATTTTAAAAAAATCAAATTAGTTCCTAAGATATGGTCTTTGAATGAATGCAGAATACTCTCTCTCTTTTCTTTTTCTTTTATATTTTTTAAATTTGATACTTACAATAAAATCAGATATTTGAATTTTTTTTTTTACTATAAAAAATTTGATATTTACAATAAAATGGGAGATTTAAACTCTAAATATTTTAATAAAAACAAAATTAGAAAGTAATAATTGAGTTTTTTTTTTTTTGGATGAGATAATAATTGAATTTTAAGACTATAGGCAAATATTCTCACAATTGTGTTTACAAAGTCATGAATAGCGTAGCACTCCATTCAAATATCTTGTTTGGAATTCGTCTATTACCGTGAATGGTAAATAGAATTACCAAAAATTTTCCCCATTGACCGGGTCATACGTGTCGACTGGTCTTCTTGACTTTTATTGCTCTAATGGGAACACAGAAGGACTATGTTCATTTATTTTATTGAAGCAATCGCTAGGAAAACGACTCTATTGATTGGGACTCTCCAAGCCATAACCAAACCCTTGTGTGAGAACTCACAACAAATCTTAGTGGCTTCAATGTATGGTTTTCTATTTCTGGTGAAACTTTAATGTATGGTTTTCAATATTTCTAATTTTCTAGTGACAGGAAAAATTGTGAATGTTAGTTACAGAGTCTTTAAATCACGCTGTGAGAAGCCGCCTGGATTCATATGAGAGTCAAAAATCAAACTATAATTATAGTACTATTTACTACTTTTGTTTCATAAAAATACTAGTCAATAAATCATAGAATTTTTAATTCCAAACTCCCTTAAAAAAAATAACAATAAAATGTGCTCATTAATTATCTGAAATAAAATGACTGAATAAACTGTATCAAGTAAGAATTGATGAGAACTTCATTTTCTCTTCTTTGTGTGTTTGATGATTTACAAAATGATAGCATAATTTTTAAATTCTTGAAACACATTAGGGGCCTTGAATATTCTTGATCGTTTTCTAGATTTTTAACCTTTTTTTTTTTTTTTTTTTTTGTTGGAGCATTTTGATTTCACTTGTACATGTTAAGTTATGGACTTTTGATTTTGATTTTTTTTTTTTTTTTTTTTGGGGATAAATTTGAATTCTATTCTTGTAACAAAACTTGTTGGACTATTTATGATAACTCGCTAATAAACTCAATCACTCATAAAGTTAAAGGACAAGTCGCACTTAGTTTCTTGCTACGGTTTATGCTTATATTAAAGGCCATTAATTAAATTAGGCATTGTTTTTGTGTGGGTGTGTGTGGACAAAATACAAAATCTCGACTTAGCACCAAACACTTTAGTCCAATAGATTGAGGTTAACGTCATACTTGAGTTTATTCTTACATGCTAATCGGCAATCACAAAATCCGCTGCAATCAAAATCATGTTTATCATAATTTTCTTCCTCCTCTCCACTTTCCGTTCAACCAAACAAATCTTCACTCAAAGTCATCCACTCTTATTATCATAGCGTTCAAACATCAATGCCACAACTGCCCCTGCCTAATTTGTACACTATTTTCTTATGCTCCATTCAACTGTTTGGTAGGTGTAGCTCATTTTCTCTAGTACGTCTGACTCATATTTTACCTACTCTAATACATATCTAGTGTATCATATCATCATGACGTCACCATTACTAGGCAATAAGGATATTGATGGCATGTTTAGTCCAAGACTATGTTTAGTCTAAGACTATGTTTGTCCAAATCTCTTTCTTATCATGGACTCCAAAATTGTCAATACAAATGAAATTAAAACTTCCAAAAGAAAAACAAAAGAGATAGGTATTGGCCTTAATGATTCCAAATTGATAGAGAAATTTAATAGATCAGACGAACTCTTGGTCACCTGAATACAATTTGGCTCGGTTTGAAGACTTTTCCAAAATATAATTTTTATAACCACAATTTTTTCTTTTTTAGGCATAGCTTTTTCAAATAATCTATTTTCAAATATTTGAAGAAAAGTTGTATCAACTTTAATTCTAAGTCTAACCATTTAAAGCATTCACATCAACTCATGTAAAATTTCTGTCTATTTTACATGAAAAAACCTACTTTTTCTATTTTACACGTTCACTCTTACAATACACCCACATCAGTTTATCTATTCTATCACCTCTTTTATTTAAATAATCAATTTTTTCAATTATTTTATTATTTCTCAACTAACCCCTTTTTATACGCGCTCTATCTCTCTCTCTCTTTCCATTTTTTCTGATTCTCTATACCCATCTCTCTCCCTCTCGGTCTAATCCACATTAGCTTCGATCACAAGTTCCAATCCACAGCTCGATCTCCCTAACTCCGATCCACAAGCACCGGTCTCCCTAGCTCCGATCAGGCTCTGATCCACAGCTCCGATCACAAGCACCGATCCACAACTCCGATTAGGCAAGACTCATACTCACGAGATCCAATCAAGCAAGAGCCACGAGCTCCAATCGTTCCAGTCAAGCACCGATCGTTCCGATAAGCACCGATCTGTCTCTTTGCTATTTGTCCGTTTGGGTTTGTTTGTGTGTGGGTGTGTTTATGTATCTCTGTTTTTTTTTTTTTTTTTTT
>NW_027069653.1:502934-537799 GCF_002906115.3 Quercus suber | reverse complement strand
TTTTTTTTTTTTTTTTTGTTGGAGCATTTTGATTTCACTTGTACATGTTAAGTTATGGACTTTTGATTTTGATTTTTTTTTTTTTTTTTTTTTGGGGATAAATTTGAATTCTATTCTTGTAACAAAACTTGTTGGACTATTTATGATAACTCGCTAATAAACTCAATCACTCATAAAGTTAAAGGACAAGTCGCACTTAGTTTCTTGCTACGGTTTATGCTTATATTAAAGGCCATTAATTAAATTAGGCATTGTTTTTGTGTGGGTGTGTGTGGACAAAATACAAAATCTCGACTTAGCACCAAACACTTTAGTCCAATAGATTGAGGTTAACGTCATACTTGAGTTTATTCTTACATGCTAATCGGCAATCACAAAATCCGCTGCAATCAAAATCATGTTTATCATAATTTTCTTCCTCCTCTCCACTTTCCGTTCAACCAAACAAATCTTCACTCAAAGTCATCCACTCTTATTATCATAGCGTTCAAACATCAATGCCACAACTGCCCCTGCCTAATTTGTACACTATTTTCTTATGCTCCATTCAACTGTTTGGTAGGTGTAGCTCATTTTCTCTAGTACGTCTGACTCATATTTTACCTACTCTAATACATATCTAGTGTATCATATCATCATGACGTCACCATTACTAGGCAATAAGGATATTGATGGCATGTTTAGTCCAAGACTATGTTTAGTCTAAGACTATGTTTGTCCAAATCTCTTTCTTATCATGGACTCCAAAATTGTCAATACAAATGAAATTAAAACTTCCAAAAGAAAAACAAAAGAGATAGGTATTGGCCTTAATGATTCCAAATTGATAGAGAAATTTAATAGATCAGACGAACTCTTGGTCACCTGAATACAATTTGGCTCGGTTTGAAGACTTTTCCAAAATATAATTTTTATAACCACAATTTTTTCTTTTTTAGGCATAGCTTTTTCAAATAATCTATTTTCAAATATTTGAAGAAAAGTTGTATCAACTTTAATTCTAAGTCTAACCATTTAAAGCATTCACATCAACTCATGTAAAATTTCTGTCTATTTTACATGAAAAAACCTACTTTTTCTATTTTACACGTTCACTCTTACAATACACCCACATCAGTTTATCTATTCTATCACCTCTTTTATTTAAATAATCAATTTTTTCAATTATTTTATTATTTCTCAACTAACCCCTTTTTATACGCGCTCTATCTCTCTCTCTCTTTCCATTTTTTCTGATTCTCTATACCCATCTCTCTCCCTCTCGGTCTAATCCACATTAGCTTCGATCACAAGTTCCAATCCACAGCTCGATCTCCCTAACTCCGATCCACAAGCACCGGTCTCCCTAGCTCCGATCAGGCTCTGATCCACAGCTCCGATCACAAGCACCGATCCACAACTCCGATTAGGCAAGACTCATACTCACGAGATCCAATCAAGCAAGAGCCACGAGCTCCAATCGTTCCAGTCAAGCACCGATCGTTCCGATAAGCACCGATCTGTCTCTTTGCTATTTGTCCGTTTGGGTTTGTTTGTGTGTGGGTGTGTTTATGTATCTCTGTTTTTTTTTTTTTTTTTTTTTGAGCAAGTGTACCTCTGTGTTGATTTGTCTGTATGGATGTGTTTGTGTGTGGGTGTGTTTGTGTGCATCTGAGGAAAAGAAGATGAGGAGGAGCCGAGGCTGTTGTGCACGGAGAAGAGAGAGAAAAATTGGTGCGAACGGATAATATTATTTTAATATATACACGAGCTACAGTACCCGTATATATTTACACGGGTATTGTAGCTCATGAAAAATATGACCGGTTTTACACATTTTTACACCCACTAATGTGGGTGTTTTTTTGCTCAAAATGTGTAAAATTTGCATTGTAAATGTATTTTAGAAGACTATAGCTAATCTGATGTGAATGCTCTTAATTATTATCCATACTAATTCTTTTATTAAGTCTTCTAATGTAGAGTAATGTCAAACAACATTTTTTACAACTAATATGACTTATTGTGATTGAAATGACATTACTTTTAATTGATGTATCAAGTTACTTTGGTAGTTGTTGGAGAGAACAAAATCTTTTTTCGAAGCTTGTTCCTTTGTTTGTCTTTCACCTCCTTTTCAAACTCCAATCATAAACCAAAAACAAAACAAAAGTAAATCTAACACACTCGAGAACTTTCACACCCTAGTCATACCAACTACTTGGAATTTTTTCCTCTTAAATGTTTTTCTCCATTAACATCTCCCTTCTCTTCCTCTGTTTTCCTCTGCTTCTTACTTCCACTCAAATTGACCTCCAAAACCTTTCCATGTCCCCAAAACCTTCCCTTATATGCATTCTTTTCATCATCTTCACCTCCTTACTCAACTACATTCTGTCCCTTGACCCAAAATTCCAAGCCTGTGTCCCTTGTACTTGTGGAGATGGCCCAAATATAAGCTACCCCTTCTGGGTACTTCATGAACAAGAACCTCTCTGTGGCAACCCAAACTTTCAATCATCTGCAAAGACGAAAACCCAGTTCTTGCAATTGCCAATGATGATTATATCATTAAGGATATCTTTTACTCATACCAGTCATTTCTCGTGGCCAACGCCGTAGTGTATGAGGACACATGCCCTGCTCCTTTGCATAATGTTAGCCTTGATCAAACTCCATTTAATTTTAGTTTGCATCCTATTGATTTGTCCATCTTCTACAACTGCACTTCAATGCCTAATTACTGTGTATATAAAGTAGACTGTGCTAGCAATAGTACCTATCATTCTTTTGCGGTTTTCCATAAGGAAGCATTGGAGCTTTACAACTATTCGTCAGAGTGGTGCCAGTCTATCGTTGATGTGCCTGTGAATGTGCATAATGGATTCAACTTCACAAGCTTGTTGCTAATGAATTATACTGAAGTTTTGAAGATGGGGTTCTCTTTGAATTGGAGTGATGATTGTAGCAGTTGTGAGAGAAGTAGTGGACGATGTGGATTCGTGAATGATGAATTTGTTTGTTTTTGCCATGATCAGCCTCATCTCAAAACCTGCGATGATGGTACTTCTGAAGGAAATTTCCTTATAATCGTTGATTAGTTTCTTCAAATTTTCTTATGTTTCTTCTAGACAGATAGATCATAGGCAAACCATAGTGGGCACAATTTCTCTGTAGTTTTTTTTAATCAATATTTGGAGTTTCTAGTCACGCTAGCATAAAGTGTTAGAGGTCCTGAAGCTTTCAATTTCAATTTGAACTCTAGCTCGTATTATTTGGGCACCTAATAGGTTTGAATGAATTAGGCATGATGAACGATTTTTTGTATTTTCTTCAGAAGTAGAAAATGACAATATGAGTTTTCGAATGGCTAGTTGGTTTAGTTTTACCTTTTATTTTGCATGGTATGTTCCTTTGATCTTCTAGAAGTTCTTTAGTTTTCAGTCTCATCTAAATTTCTTTCAAATCAATGAGTGCCAATTAAGTTACTTCTCAGAAAGAAAGAAAATTTTAGCTTGGAAGACAAAATGCTACATTAACTCCACAACTAAACAAGAGTCACTTCTTTTTCTGTGTAGAACTGTGTCTGCGGAAGGTTGGGAAAGATTATGTCCCTTTGGTCATACTTTTCGAAGTGTATGTTTAGTCATTGAAGAAAAATCTTTGGAAAAGATTATTCGCAAAGGATATATATATATATATATGTATGTATGTATGTATGTATGATTGGTTTTGAGTTTTGAGTAGAATTTCTTTTCTCTTCTTCTTTTTGGTATCTTCTTTTTCTGAGTGAATATGTCTAGGGATATAAAATTTTTTGTAATGGTTGGTCTATTGTGATTAGTACAAAATAAAAGAGGTGTTAGTGATAGATCTATGTGAAAGTATGTTGTTTCATTACCAGATTGCCACCTTAACAAATTGTGAAAAGTGTTTTGAGAAAGGTTGTATCCCTAGTATTGCTCTTTTGGTTCACTTAAGTATAAACCTATGCTACCTGTCTTATGCTTGATGCATCTGTTCTACATCCATTAACCTTACAGTTTATCTTCCTTCTTGGCCTTAAGCATCCTTTCTTTCCCTGTTAAGTTCAATCAAAGCAAATTGTATATTTAAAAGCACACACTCAGTGCTTAGAAAAGTTGTGGGATGAGCTTGTTTTATTGATAATGATGTTACCAGTGTTCTGACACCTCGTTCTTTTCGTTGCTTACTGTTAGTGTTGGAATTTAAAAGCGCACACTAAGTGCTTAGAATAATAGGAAAAATACTAAAACACAAATAAATTAGAAAGCACCCAAGAAAACTCATTTTTCTGACTTGCAATGAGTGAGTAGATTATAGGTATTTATATGTTGGGTGGATACTTTTAGCACTTACATAATTAATTAATGGCTACATTATTTTCTCTCTTTTACACATGAACTTTATTAAATACATACATGAACAATATCACATATTCATTTTATAATATATATATATATATATACATACATTTTAGAAATATCTGTTCAATATATTTATCTAAAATTATATTTATTCTGCCTTGGATACAGATAAGGGAGGGAATCAGTGGTGGAAGTATGTTTTAGGTAATATATCCATTTTCATCTCTCACTTCTGTGCAGTGTTTGCTAAAATTCTCAACTTAGGCTATGAAGTTGAACTAGTTGGAACTTCCTTTTCTACCCAGGTGCTGGCTCATGTCTCATATTGGTCCTCCTAATACCGGGCGTCGTTTTCTTTATCCATCGACGCCGCATGAAGAAGAAATATGATCCCTCAATCTTACTCAGTCGAAGCGTCTCTTATGATCCCTCTGGAACGACAGATCAAGAGAGGGGAAGTAGCTACTTTGGAATTCATCTCTTCACCTACAATGAACTTGAACAAGCCACTAACAATTTTGATTCAGCCAAAGAACTTGGAGATGGAGGCTTTGGCACTGTATACTATGGTAAGATTGAGCGCACGCATACACAAACACAGCACTCATATTTACTGCCAAAATACTCTTGGTATCTAAACTTAATGTTATCAGCGATTTTAGGACTTGAAATTTAATGTAAGCACTTCTCTTCTTCAACAAACTTAAAAGTGCTTGATTTAAGTCCTAACAAATTTATAGTGATTACTTTTAGTCCATAATAAGTAATGATGTTTCAATCTTTAGTTTAGTCATGTTATCTAAGGAATTAAAAGTGCTTGAAAATGACAATAGTTCATTTGCTTAAACTTGAAGATTTCTTTCTTCTGACCATACTTCTTGACTAGGCAAACTTCGTGATGGTCGTCAGGTTGCAGTGAAGCGCTTGTACGAACACAACTGCAAAAGAGTAGAACAATTCATGAATGAAGTTGAGATCCTTACTCGCTTGCGCCACCCAAATCTAGTCTCACTGTATGGCTGCACCTCTCGCACTAGCCGTGAACTCCTGCTTGTTTATGAATACATTCCTAATGGCACAGTTGCTGATCATCTTCATGGTGATCTTGCAAAACCCGGTGCACTCCCATTTCCTACTCGAATGAAGATTGCCGTTGAGACAGCAACTGCTTTGGCCTATCTCCATGCTTCTGATATCATCCACCGCGATGTAAAAACAAACAACATTCTTCTTGACA
Source organism: Quercus suber (assembly GCF_002906115.3). Classification (NCBI taxonomy): domain Eukaryota; kingdom Viridiplantae; phylum Streptophyta; class Magnoliopsida; order Fagales; family Fagaceae; genus Quercus; species Quercus suber. Next base: position 532,195 of record NW_027069653.1, on the reverse strand, counting down.
ACAATTTTTTGGTTAAGGTCGCAGATTTTGGCCTGTCTCGTCTCTTTCCCACCGATGTCACTCATGTGTCGACTGCTCCACAAGGTACTCCAGGTTATGTCGATCCAGAATATCACGAATGTTACCAACTTACTGAAAAAAGTGATGTGTTCAGCTTTGGGGTGGTCTTGATTGAGCTTATATCATCTATGCCTGCTGTTGATATCTCAAGGCATCGACACGAAATTAATTTGTCTAACATGGCTATGAACAAGATCCAAAACCACACGTTGCATGAACTTGTGGACCCTTCTCTTGGGTTTGAATCAGACTGTACGGTGAAAAACATGATAACTGATGTGGCAGAGTTGGCATTTCAGTGCTTGCAATATGTTAAGGAAATGAGACCATCAATGGTACAGGTGCTTGAAGCACTAAAGGATATACAACATAGAGACTACGTTAAAGATAAGGGGGAGATTAATATTTCTGCAGATGATGTTGTGTTGTTGAAAAATGATTCGGTACCACTTTCGCCAGATTCTGCGCTAAATTGGAATATCAGTACGTCTACAACATCAAATGGCAGTCGTTAAGCTATGCTTCTTATTTTTCACTAAATATTTCTACCCATTATATGTCAAAGAAGTTGGTACCTGGGCCACATCTACTAAACATTGATAACTTGAATGAGAGTATGAGATGTACATATTATGTCAAAGCTGTCATGGATATGGATTCACTCCGTTTCATAAGTTTTGGTCACTTAGCTTTTTAGATGATTTATTCCTTTCTACTAATTAAGAGTTCAAATAAAAAATCTTAATTATTTATTTGTTTATTTATTATTTTGATTGTACATTAGCAATGCATAAAACATCATATGTAAAAATATAATAATAATAATTGATTATTACACGTTGGTTGTATGTCAAGTAAACACTTTTTCTTTATGCCAACTGAATATTTCTTCTTTGTGCCAAGTGATTTTGTTCTTTTCACCGGGTTAGTACCATTTTTCTTTCCTCACAATAATTTAGTTATTTTGGAGCCCTTTCCTTAGGGATTAAATAATAAAAAAATGCTATGTTCACAACATTTTCATAATAGTTTTACAACAAATTATAGGTATCAAGTTCTTATTAATTGTTACTGGTGGACAAAGAATTATTTTAATGGTGGGTACATACTAAATAGAACTAATAACAACTTACTATCAAAGATTTGTTGTGAAAATATTGTTGACATAACACTTCCCTAAATAATAATGAATTTCTTCAAATTCCAATATCCTTGTAGAGATAAATCTTAATGGAATTATATGAATTTTGTTAGGATCAATAATGTTTAGTGTTGGTAGATTCTATGACATTGATATATGTTGAAATTGAGTTTGTAACGTGTTATTGAAGATTTTTTTTTTTTTTTTTTTTTGGGGGAGAAAAATGTGTTATTGAAGATTGAATCAAGAAAGTTCAACAATGTTGTTGGATTTAAAAGGACCTTCGTCAATTATCGAATTAATTATTCCAATTAAATGCAATATTCAACCAAAGCAAAACCTTATTGCTAATCTAGAGATTAATGCAATGGAACATAAATTAGACACTACGGGTGATATATGGGTCATCTCTCTTGAAAAATCCACCAATAAGATTACAAGTAAAATGAATTAACACAATTCCTAATACCTATCTATAGTTAAACCTACTGATCCTAGCTCAGCTCCTACTAGGTTGGACTTACTTCTTAGCAACTTTTTCGATAGCCTGGGATCTGCCAATTGATGTAACTAACTTCAAGGTGCATGGATCTACCAATCGATGTGATTGACTTCTCAACAACAATTCGAGATTGTTGTAGTGGTTGGTGCAAATGTTTTTGCAGCAACAAGCATCAATGGCAAACTAGAAGTAGCTTCCTAAAAAAAACCCTAGCCACACAAATTCACAGAAACTTCTCTTAATGTGTATCTCTTATGTCCTTATATCAAGCTAGGTATCTTGGGTTGGAACAAAATTTTCGATTCAAATTTCCGATAACTCGATAAGTTGAGAGGTATCAAGCTAGGTATCAAGATTAACTAAGCCTCGATACGTTGAGTAGGTATCGAGTTACAATTGAGGCACTTGTTTCAATTATCTCTTGAGCAGCTTTCTTTTCTCTTCAACATGAATCTTTAACACACTTTTAGACACTAAAAACTAAGACTCAAAATACATCATTAAGTGCATTTTAAATCAGATTAGCCAATACTGAAAAATATGACCCTAACAAGTGCAATAATCCATGTGGCTAAAGAGTCCTAACATTCTAGTACAGTAAAAGATTTTTGTTGTAAGTTGTCTACTGGTTTGTAGAGTATAGGAAAAGATTTTTGCTCAAATGTAAAACTTCTCTTATCATAGTGGATTTTCTTTGTTATTGAAAGCTTTCCTCATAGTGGTTTTTCCTTTGGATTTTTCTTCTATCTTCCACTTCGTCATCATATTTCTATCTCTTTATGAATGATTTTGTCACATTTGTGCAATTGGTGACACTTTATTGAATTTGCATTTACGTGCTTTAAATTGCCTAACTCACATATTATAAATTGGCAAAATTGGATTGATTAAATAACTTGGTTAAATTCACTTATAATTCAATAATCAAGATCTAAAACTTAACATATTCCAATTTCTTTAAAAGTAATCTAATAAAGAAGTTTCCCCAATTTCATGTAAGAATTACCTCTTGAACAATTGAAATCCAGGAGCTTACAAACTACCAAACATAATACAGCGTTATGAACTCTAACAAGTCTAATAGTTCTCAACCTCTCATGGGATTCATGAAATCCTAAATTAAAAATTCCTACCCAGTATCTTGGAAACACCCCCAATAAATTTATTCCTATAATTGCTTGATGTATAGAATAGAGGATTACATATACATGAAGGAATAATTTAGTACTAGAAGAGGTTTGGGCGCCCATGTTAGCGCCAAAAAAAAAGAAGAAGAAGAAGAAGAAGACATTGTTATAAAGAATTTAATATTTTTATATTCAAATAAACAAATAGGGATAATTGTACAAATCTACCATAAACAAATGGGTACTTTCACTTTGCACTCCAAAATATAAAAAACTTTCTATTACCATCCCAATCAATCATTAAAAAATATACAAAAGTAGAGACCTTATGTGGGAAAACGTGAGGTTCTATCAAGTGACGCATTATATGTAAAAAAGAATTGAAATATTCTCAAGTGCCACATCGAAATAAGAACAAATTAAATAATGACTTTTTTGTTTTATTTGGTTTAATGTTTCAAGACTTTTCTATTAAAAAATAAATATTCTTTGCTTCAAAATGCGAAGATTTTTGTATGTATGTGTGTTGAATGAAAAGTCTTGAAATATTGAACTAAAGAATATTTCAAGACTTTTCATTCAACACACATACATACAAAAATCTTCGCATTTTGATTCACAATTTTCACCTCTTGCACTTTAGCTCTATTATATATATCCACCCATAGCTTTTCATGCCATCTCATGTCAAATACACACATGACCAAAAATAATGTCATTTATCTTCAATCTTTTGAAGACACTTACCTAACTCTAACTTTGCTATTTCATATAATCCTAATCCGTATGAGTTGGCTACAACCAAGGAAAGGGGTTTGCATTTTATATTGAGTGACAACAGCAATTACAATTTTTATGTTAAGATCAGACCTTGTGGATTTGTGAATTTTGTAAATGATGTGATTGACTATGAGTGTTTAGAATGTGTATTTTGTTTTAGAATTAAGGAAAAAGAGAAAGACATATTCTATATCAACTTTTATTTTATAATATTCATCTTTTTTTTTTTAAATTTTAATTCTCATTACTTCAATTGAATAATTATAATGGATATGTGTATGCAATTTATAATTGTTGTTTTTTATGATGAACTTATTACTAATAAAATTCTATAATGATTATGCTATAATACAGATAAAACATTCTCTAAAACCATTTTACATAAAATATTACAATATTATCTATGTATCATACGAGTAACTAACTAGTTGCACCTAAATATGGATATTTTACCCCATATTTTGAATGATGATTAAAATTAACGGTCGCATGTAAGTCACGTGATAATAAAATAGCTAATTCTCCCTTCTACTCTTTTCCCAAGTTAATGTACTAAATTATTCTTAATTTTTCTATTATCACGTGGATAAAATTAACCAGCTCATTGTTCTTATTGAGGTTTACAAACTACCATAGATATTGATAAAACTAAAACTGGTTTTCCCAAAAAATTCCCAAACTCAAAAGGTTGAATTAAGTTTTTTTTATAAGAAAATTAGATTTACTTTTTTAAACATCATTGAACATAAAAAAGAAAGTTGGAATTGGGATTCTCAGAAAGTCTCCCAAACTATCAAGCTGGTATTCCAAAATCTAAATAAGCATGCTCAAAGAATGGAATTGTAATTGAAAAAGAGTGACATATTGTTTCTTAAGATGTCACCAGAGTAGATGTGAGAGAGAAAAGAACACTGAGTGCTTGATGAAGCAACTAACCAAAGTGGTTTTGCGCACGAAAACCTCACTATGCTCTCACATGCACCACGGTCTCTGCACTTGTGAGTTCATATCTATTGATTCTAAACTGTGTTATGAACCAATTATATATTTTTTTCACCAAATAAAAAAAATTGGATTAATTTGTATAAATTCACCATGACCACCACAATTGCATATTTTACACCGCAAATTACAAAAACTTGCCATGACCTCCCCAATTACACCGAAGCTTGCAAATTGCACCTCATATTTTGATTGATTGTTAAAATTAATGGCAAATTGTTAGTCATGCGACCGTAAAAGAAATGAATTCTCCATTTTTTTTCCTTTCACCAAGTTTTTTTTTTTCTAACTGAAATTGAAATCTTAAAAAAAAAAAAAAAAAAAAAAAAAAAAAAAAAAAAACTTTGTATTAGACTAGCATTGAACATAAATGAAAAAGAGAACTAAGTTTTTCAAAATATCCCCCAAACTATCAAGTGGGTAATCCCAAATCCAAAGAAACAAGCTGAAAGGATGAAATTGGATTTGAAAAAAAAAAAGTGACATTTTTTTGAAGGCTAAACAATCACAAAAAAAGAAAAAGAAAAAGAAAAAGAAAGCACGACTTTAATGTTACTTGAGATACCAAAATATATATATGATTTAGAGATGTGACAGCTGGTGCACACCCATAAACTTTTCCACAACTTTATTATATGGTGATTTGTGAGTGGTGGAAATAAAATAGTGGGTCCATGATTTCACCATTCATGAATCGCCACATAGCAAAGTTGTGGTAAAGTTGTAAAAAAGTTTGTGACGCTAGATTTACTCGTGCAAGTAATATCCCACTTAATGTCGGTAACTATTTTTTAAAAGGGATTCAATAATAAGTATCAATTACCACCGCACACCTTCGGTGCGTGGGTCACTTTACAAGTATAAGTGTTTGTGAGGTGTGGAGGTTCAAGTCTCCAAGAAGGAGCTTCACACACATATACACTTAGATTAGGTTAGAGTAGAATTTCTATCTTGTATTAGAAAAAAAAAAGTATCAATTCTTCCTAAAATATATATATATATATATATATATTAATAGGTATGAATTCCATTGAATATTCTCTCATAAACAAAAGTTTTTTTTTTTTTTAAAGAAACTTTTTTGTGAAACAAAAGTTGGTTGTGCACACTCCCTTTCCTGTCTTATAATTGAGTTTTTCTTAGCTTAGAGATCTTTCCCAGGTTAATGTTTAAGGGACATTGAAGTGCACACTCCCTCTTTTATGTGAAAGGTACACCAACACTTGTTTTCAAGAAGCCCAATCCTTAAATTAAATGTAAGATAATAATAAAGAAGTTATCAAGAAAAAAAATGTATCTAGAGGTATTATTACATTGTATTAATATGTGGTGGAGGATTCTTCTGCGGGAGATCTTGGAGGTGACGATAAGAAAGGTTTTGGAGGGATTTGCAATGCTTCTAGGTTTCCTTCTAACATTTCAATTACTTTACTCATGGACGGCCTATCAGATGGATTTGTCTGTATGCACCACAAACCCACTAAGATCATCTTTCTCACCATTGCAGTTTCCTCTATAGTCATATTAATGGGAAGTCCTAAATCATTGTGTTGCTCAAGACGCTTATAAATCCAATGAGGAAAATATATCTCACTGGTATTACTTACTCTAACATCAATGTTCTTTCTTCCTCCAACCATCTCCAAAATCATCATTCCATAACTATAGACATCAGATTTGTGTGAAACAATTCCAAAGTTTCTATTGAACACTTCAGGAGCTATATACCCTATTGTTCCTCTGGCTACTGCCATTGATATGTTACTCTCATTCCTTGGAGAAAGTTTAGCGAGTCCAAAATCAGAGATCTTTGGAGAAAAATTTTCATCCAGAAGAACGTTATGTGGTTTTATGTCAAAATGCAAGATTCTAGTATTGCAGCCACGGTGCAAGTACTCAAGCCCCCGAGCAATACCAATTGCAATTTGGAACAATTTTTCCAATCCTAAGGGCATAGTAGTTTTCTCCATGTTGTCCCCATGTATAAACTTTTCAAGTGATCCATTTGGCATAAACTCATAAATGAGAGCTCTTTTTTGACCTTCAAGACAAAATCCAACAAGTGTGACAATATTAACATGGGAAGTTCTACTAATGCTTGCAACTTCATTGATAAATTCATCTCCATTTCCTTTTGTTGCATTCAGGACCTTCACAGCTATGAGACGACCATTGAGCAGCTCTCCTTTGTAGACACTACCATAACCTCCTTGACCCAGTTTAACCTTAAATGAATTGGTGAATTTCTTGACATCTGAGAATTTATATCTGTTTAGCAATAGCGGTCCGTAATTTCTAACAAATGCCTCAAGATCATGTTCATTCTTTGTTTTCTTCATAAAAAATGGTGTTGACGTAGTTGATCTCTTACTTCTAAGACAACAAATTGTGACACTGGTAAGTAACACTCCAAGCCCTAAAGCACCAAGACCTGCAGCATAATTCGAACATGATTTAGGTGGTGGAAGTTATATCCTCTTAAAATCAGAAACCTCCTTTTCTCAACGCCCTCTAAAGTAGCTAAATTAACACATGCAATTTTCCGCACTAAAAATTTCGGTCAAATATTGAGGAAAGATATTAAGTCTTTAGAATTTGTAAAGAGTAAAAAAATCCCTGTTATCAGAATATAAATATAATTTTTCAAGTTGAACGCACTTAATCTATTTTCCGTTGGCATATCTTACCTGCAATCAACCTTGTATTCATGCTCCTGCTATGTTCTGCAGAGAAAATATAGTATTTATTAGTAAATACATAATGTGCACATATATGAATTACTTGTGAATTTCTTGGGTTGCACTATATCACATTTCTACTCAGGCATAGAAAGATGATATAAACTTGAAGCGGAGAAAAATCACCCTCTTCCATCAAGCCAACATCGTCCATCAAGTCAGCATCATCTATGTAATGAACGACTTCAACATACATTAAATGAGTTCCCCATAAATTACATGAGTAGCAATTAACGCACCAGACAAACAAAAGCGTAACTGCCGAACCAACGGGCAAAAGACCATTGGAGTCTATATCACCTCTACATTCATTACTGATGAGTGTTAATTTATCAAGATCATTTATCTCTCGACAGACGAATTAAATGCTATTCAATGCAAGGTGTAATGTACGGACATCAATGATGGATGAAGCTATAAAAGACATTCAATACCCTATACAACTAAGGAGTAATGTACAGACACCAACAGACAAATAGCCATTGGCAGACAATAAAAGCCAGCCATTAATACCAATGTCTCCTACTTAAGAATGCAGATGGTCATTCAAATAATGAAGACAAGGGCTATAAAAACTCACCCAAACCAAAGGCAAGGAGTTACACAACTCTCATCCCAAAAATTATTTCTAAGTTGAATTATTTTACAATATACTTCAATTAAATCTCATTATAACTTAATCATCGGAGGGTGTTTGGCAAACATCACACTCGTGTATCCATATTTCTCTATTTCATATCATATTGCAGGTTTGTCTTTGGATGAATCCAACGCCTTCGTCCATCTGTATTAAAAAGGAGTTCAACTGACGAATTTCATCATCAAAAGCTATAAAGCAAGAGAAGAACAACACTGAAAGGTTCGTCTCTGGACAAAGACAATGCCTTCGTCCATCTATATTGACGAGGAGTTCACCTGACGATTTTTTTGGCATCGTCAAAACTTATTCTTATTCACATAACCATTTTATTCCCTTAGAGTCTTGGCATCACAAATGACGTTAGATCATTATTTTCTCTTTTTTGAAACACAAGCAAAGCTACTCAAGTCATTGAACCATTTCGTATTTGCACTAACTTTAGACCTAGCAAATGGGTCGGGTTGCCTGAGCTCAAGTTGGGTCTTAATTATTCAAGTTCAAGTAAAAAAGAAGTCGATCTAAACGAGTTGTGAGGAGGTTAGGTCAATCATGTTATAAATGAATTAAACAAGTTACAAGTTGAGCAGTATTTTTTTACATGCAGAAAGATAAATAATAAGAAGAATATCATATTGTTTTTGTTTTCTTTTCAATATAAATAAGAGAACAATTAACAAAATCCCCAAAAATAAAATTTAAATAATATGAAATTCTTATGTTTACACAATCCAAAGTTTGGTAATGATATAATCACCATAAATGAATGAAAAAAAAAAACTAGGTTATCAGTCTCCTCAGGTGTACATGTTCATGTTGCATGTAAAATAATAAGTTAAATTACCTAGAAATATAACTAAATAAAAAGCTAGAATATAATCATTAATGAGAGTTCAATTAAAAAAAAAAACAATAAATGTAATAGATAAATCTAAGTACATAAATTTGAAACATGTAATTTGATTATTCAAAATTAATTAAATAAATAAATAAACGTAAAAGTGCTAAATATATAGCAACATACTTGAAAAGTTGTATACCACCTTACAAACTTGATTATGCTTTACAAAACCATGTAGAATTCAGCTTTCTTTCAATATTATTATAATTATAATTATTTAAAATTTGAGTTAAAAAAAAAAAAAAAAAACCAACAGTCTGAAACTATGAAAAAAAAATTAAGAGATTGAAAGAAAAACGATTAATGGGGGTGATGGAGGTATTAGGGATTTAGTGGCTTGAGAAAAAGACAAAGTTTGGCTACAAACATGGTTATAGCAAATGACTATAACCTCTACTAAAAAAATTAACATGACTACATATGTTAAAATATAATAATTGGATTGTATGTTTTTATGTTTATAACACGTATGTCAAATTTTTTATCAATCAGATATATATTGTTAACTACTCGATCCATAAACCTATTTTTTATGTATGATTTTATATTACAAAAATTTGAATTTAAACATTTAATTAATGACACAAGTATTGATCTTTTATATTTAGAAAATTTTGCAAGTATTGAGAATATAAGATAAAATATAATCTAATAATGAATTTCTCAAATGTCACATCCAATAGAGTTATAACTATTGGCTACAATCAAGTTTTTAGTTTAATGTTGTCTGTTAGAAAATATGACAAGTAATTCCTTATATTTATTTTAAGTTTAATTATTTTTCATTTGGTTGAAGTGTGGTGGGAGATTTGGTAGATGAATTGGTATTGAACTTAAACAATGTGGTGAAATGGAAAAAAATAAATTTCAAATGGTGTGAAAAACGAAGTGTCATGAGTAATTTTTATGTTATTTCATTGTTTTCTTTATACATAATTACATTAAAAAAAAAACTATTTTCTTTTCTCTCAATTATATAACTAACCCATTTTTTTGGAATTGTCTATGCTCTTGGGCCTAGTGGAATTTTTTTCTAGGCCCACTAAATTGATTCACATTTACCTATAGTTGGTATTTTGGTTTAGTGATAAAGAGTTATCATCAAAAGTGGATGTCATAGGTTGACTCTCTAAAAAAAAATATATATAAAAATGTTGTGCATATATATATATATATATTTAATGAAAATAATGGTATGCAATTGTTAGAACCATTATTGGTATTTCTCAAAAAAAAAAATATATATATATATATATATTGGTGGAGCACAAGATATAGTGTGCATTTGGGAAGCGCATTTTGTGCTTCCTAGCGGCACGTTTTTGCTTTAAGTGGGTCCCGTGCATTGTTCACAAGATTCACAAACTTCTTTTTTGAACAAAATAAATATTAAAAATAGGTCTCATGATACTATTCACACATTTAAAAATTATTTCGCTACAATGTTTTTTGATTTTAGTTTTCAGCAATGAGTGGTAGCCAAACAGACTCATAGTATGATTGGTAGAGCATAAAATTGTTAAAATGGAAAAAAAAATTAAAAAAAAAAAAAAAAACAAATCAAGCATATGATAAGCTATAATTTGTAAAGTATAAAGTAGAATATAAAACGCAGAACAAAAGTTTATATATAGGCTTATTACTATTAGCTAATTAAGAACAACTGAGAAATCAAATATATGTTTCAGCTTAATCTATGAAAGTGAGGAGAAACGAGCATGCATACCGTTACTTGAACGGACCAAAGGTTGCTCTCCATCATGGCAAAAGCAGACAAATGGATGTGAGGAGGAGTGAAAACCACATATCCCACCTGAAGCCTCACACCTCAAACAGGTAATCGACCGGTCATTACGGTAGTCCACATCAAAACCTTGATTCAATACATTCTGAAGTCCCCACAGACTCGTCAATAAGAGCAGTCCGTAAAATTGGAGCTTCAATACTTGTATTGCATCCCTCATAAAGGTCGTGGATACCTGGGAAGGATTCGTCTACAAAGCAATTAGCGGTATTATCTAAGCTGCAGGAAAAGTTCGCTCCATCCAATCCGCTAGCTTAAGGGCAGCCATAGAACAAAATTAGGTTTTGATCGGTTGGTGTGTAATATTTGAAGTTATTAAAATCCAAAGTGGTATTGACGAAATTTGGAGGGCATGGACTATTCCAGAGGTCCAATCTTGCAATGGTCATGATATAATGAGATTGGTTGATGTTTAGTACAAGGAACTCTAGTTCTTCGATTCTGATAATTGGGTATTCAGTGTCGCGGCACGTAAGCTTGAACTCTTGAAAACCGCAAAGTTCAGATCGATTCCCTCCTAAGAAAGAGTACGGAATGTTTTTGATCCTTCAACAACCAAAGGTAATACTGCACTCAACAAAGCGTGCATTGTCGGTGCAGTAAGATAGTTGTAGTATTGTTAAGAAGAAGGAAAGGGTGATGAGGGAAGAAAGAGCTAGATGTAGATGATGGGCTTCCATGTGTTATGTGTAGGAGACCATAGATCATTGAGAAAAGTATATATAACGCAGCCTAACGTTGAGCGAAGACTTCTTTTGAGAAGGGTTGAACGAAGACTGGTATGTCTGAAAGAGATTAAAGAGTCCTCTCCACAGATTGATTTTTAAACGGGATTAATCTGGACTCTGGAGCAAATTATCGCACTGACTTTTCCACACCATTCTTTTATGTCTGAGACTCTGCTGTTTTATGTTTCACAAGTCCTAAAGAAAATGGTTTTCCTCGGTCCCAGAAAGTTGCACTCATGGCCGAGTTGCTGAGTTCACCCGGTTATCGAAAATAGGATTAACCCACGTTTTAATTTTATTCAACCAATTGGGCTGGCAAATTGGATTCTATTTCAATCATCTTTAACATAAATAATAATAATAATAATAATAATAATAATAAGCCCGTCGTTAAATGAAATTAAAAGTCTTTGTTTTAAGTTTTGTGGTAAAAAAGTATACCCCAATGACTTTAAGTAGAATAGCCAGAACTGTCTTTCTTGGCAAGTTCATTGGGCATTTTCATCCACAAAGCTATGACTTTAGTCAAACTACTTCAAAGGTCTACTTGCCTCTACTAACACGGAAGAATATATCTTGATTCAGGTATATATATTTGTTAGGTTCTAGAATTTTAGAACAATTAGCAAATTATAAGCACAAACTTGTCTAGATATAAATTTCGAAGTCTATAAGTTTGATTTGACAAAATTCAAGATAATACAAGTCAAAAATCAAGAACATACAAACTACAAAAAGAAGAATTCAAATTCTAAAGAGTTCGACCAATCGCGACTAAGCTTTGACCAATCGAAATATGGGTTCTGCAGATTTTAATTTAGGCCCACTACTCATTAAGCCCAATAAGTGATGATTTAAACCTTCAAGGGTAGTCTTAGAGTCATAAATCGGAGAGTCATAAATCGGAGAGTTTGTGTTGATAAACCTTTGAGTCGGATCTCAAAGTCATAAGCGTGGGAGTTTGTGTGCTGCAAATCCAAGAGAGAAGAGTCTGTAGACAGCGACGGACCTACAGTAGGGCAGGGGGGGCCATTGCCCCCCCCCCCCCCAAAAAAAAAAAATAGCTAGTATATATATATATATATATATATATATGTCTGTGTGTTGAAATTTTTTATTTTCGTCCTAATAGCCCCCCCCCCCCACCCCCTCCCATTTATAAAAAAAAAAAAAACACTGGTATATGAATGTAATCTAAAAAAAAAATGGACTAACTGATCCAAAAAATAATAATAATAATAACCGACAAATTAAAACTACAAAATAAAAAATAAATATGGATTGAACCTAAATTACAATGCTCAAATTTTTACCCTAGCCTCACTCTTTATCCATTCAACCTCATCAACGCCTCCATCACTGCTGCTGCTGTTCTTTTCCTCAGATCAGATTTGGGCGTTGCTGCTGCTGCTCTTTTCCTCAGATCAGATCCGGTGTTGCTGCTGCTGCTCCTCCTCAGATCCTTGATCACAGTCACACACAAGTCTGGTAAATCCAAGAAATTTCTCTCCTCTCTCAAGTTCATATTTTTGTTTTTTTGTTTTATCTTTTTGTTTTTTGTCTTGCTCTGCCTTAGCCGGTTCTCTGCCCTCTGCGTTTTTTTTTTTGACCTGTTGTGTTTGTGATTGTGGCGTTTTAGTTTTTATGGACTGGTCACTGGTGTATTGGGTCATGTGTGGACCGTAGACTAGTTCGTGGTTGTGGCTTTATATTGAGTAATGTGTAATTGAGCCTTTTGTGTGGTCACATGTGTTTAGTCTTTCAACTGTTTGTAACGTTTTTTTCTTTGTTTGTTTTGGTTTTATCTATAAAGAAGTAAACTGGGACCACTAGGACTCTAGGAGTAGGACTTGAGTGCTGAGTTGACAGAATTGTGATAGTGAATTTGAATCCGTAAGACAGTCTTTTGATGAGTCATAAGAGATTTTTTAGTTAGATCAATTAACCAAAGTTATTAGTTTGATTGTTTTTATGTTATGGTTTTATCAAAAATTATTTTTTTCACTTTGTGTGATGTGATTAATATTAGTAATATATATAAACTAATGCTTATCTGTTTGTGATTATTTTGGTTATAGATTTTTTTTTTTTTTTGAGAAGTCCCTTTGTTTTAGTTGGTGTGTATAGAACTACGAAATATGGAAATAATGAAACTTTTTTTTTTTGGTAGATCATGTGTAAGTTCAATACAATATTAAATTTTAAAAAAAGAAAAAATCCAAATAATTCTGAAGTCATAGCTGATGATGCAAGATTGTCGACATTTTTATAATATCAAATGTTTAAGAAACACTTATTTTATATGTAGTATTTTGTTGAATATGAAATAAATGTTAGTTTTTATTTTCATAAAAAAAAAAAAAATTGTTTTAAGCTTTGCCCCCCTCATATTTGAATCCTGGTTCCGTCCCTGTCTGTAGATTCGGAGTTTGCACGTGGTCGTGTCAATACGTTGTTACTGGAGGTAGCAATAGATTTAAGGTTAAATCTTTTGTAAAAACTTCAATTCTTTATTAGTGTATTTGTTTGCCTTGATCTCATAATTAACCTAAATAATCATTTGGCTAATATATTAGGTTAAACAATCTGTTTTAAGGGGTCTAAACAAGCAAACAATATCTTCTCTGTCACATTAAGTGGGTCCTATGGATGAGTGGGATCCACCTGTTGTGAGTGAGAATATACATATACTGGTATACCTATATAGTTTCAAGGAGGTTTCAAATTATTAAACTTATAGTTTTATAAGTAAAAAGCAATAAATTAAACTGTAAACTTTTCTCTCTCCGTCGGTAACAATAGGATCCAAAGGTTCTAATCCATGTAATATTTACTTAAATCTCTTTCTCTAAAAAAAAAAAAAATAACAAACAAACAAACAATCAAAGCCCATAGATATTCACCTTCAATGAACGGTGTGAACATATACTTGATAAGGAAAAATCTATCAAATTGCATTCCAAGGCAACTAAAAGTCTACAACAGCCCAAACAAAGATTTAGCATTAGGATACAAAATAAACCTACAGCAGAGAAGAATTTACTAGGTCATGTGTATTAACAAAAAGAATTTTAATTATGGCTCTTAAATTTATATACTTGACCCCTCTCCCCAAAAAATCCAACAAATTGATAACAAGCAAAATCTATTAAAAAAAAAAAATGCACATATCTAGATAATAAGAAAAATCTTTGGACAAATCATAAATATGATCTAAGCAAAAACAATAACAACAAATTAATTACAAATCCTAGCAAAAAAAATATCACAAAAACCTAATAACCTATACCCAATTTATCCCTCTCACTTGAGAGCTCTATGCCCCTCTCAAATGACTCTACCCTCATAGTCATAGAGACAACTCCTATGTCAGATATTGATCACTTCATTCACACGTTAGTTAGACTCTGAAAATATTAAGACATGCTAGTTGACTTGCAAAACTCTTGATTATAAAATTCTATTATTAATTTTTTTTTTCAAAAGAAAAAATACAAATAATAATTAATAAATTAATGTTAATAATGCAATGTATTGATATTTCAATTTTTTAAAATCTAAGAATAAAAAACTTTGGCTCCTTCTAAATTTGAATCCTACTTTCATCCCAGGGACCCACAAGAGAATAAGTAAATCATGCAGTCATACCTTTGAATTAATTTTTCAAAGGTGTTATAGTGAATAATTCAGCATTATCTGTTTTCTTCTCTATACCTTTTTACTATGATATGTAATATAAATTTTTGACACGTGAAATTGACCAAGGGAGCATACCTTTGCAGCTGTTCCTATGTGTGCTTCCATCGTTGCAAAAGCACAAGAACTCCTCAGCCGTAGCGTTGTATCCACAATACCCTTCAGAGTTCTCACATGCAACACAATCCTTAACTCTTTCCCAATCAAGCACAAAGCCATCATTCATAGCCCCACCAAACCGATCAATCAAATCTTCAATATTAATCTCAGTCTGTATATGTCTCACTGTCACCACCGCTTTCTCCTCGCAATTCTTTGACCAATCATAGCCCTCCGTCTCATGATTCTCCACAAAAACGTAAGAGTGCCGGTAGCTACCATTAACATTCAAGCACGGGATTGGAGGCACAGTTATTGCAGGGTCGGAAGTGCAATTAAAGTAAAAACTGAGATTCAAATCAATTGAAGAATATTTCAATGGTAGTGTCTCTAGAGAAACGCTATGACGTGCCCTTGGCCTTGGGCACGTTTGGTTGGAGACATCAATATCCACAAGGGATAGGGTATAGTCGGCATAATTTATATCTTTCACGTGGTACCGGTCACCGTGTATTTCAAGTACGGCCGTGCCGTTCAGACACATAATGCCAAACCCCGGGTAGCCACAATATTGCTGATCAGAGGCGCTTTCATTATGAACCCAAAAAGGGTACCTGATGATAACGTTACTGCAGTAGTGTGATTGGCATAAAGGAGAAGAATTGGTGCCTAAGGAGTTGATGAAGAAGAAGAAGAAGGAGAGGATGAGGAGGTAGCTAAGGATTTGTGACATGGTGAAGCGTCTGAAACAATAGCACGCGAACCGGGTAAAATGCTACTTTATATATATCAGCCAAACATATTTTTGTACTATGCTACCAGCACAAATAGTTTCTCACTTACATTGGGTCTACCATTCTGCGGCCTTTACCTTTTTGACTTGTTCGAATTAATTACTTTATGGGTCAAGAAAATTTCATCCAAAAATTCACGCGCTTTCTCAGTCTCACACGGGCTTGGAACTACTATAGCCTCTATATACAAAAAGAGAAGGGTGAGAAAATTTCGATTTTCAGTTTTTTTTTTTTTTTCAATTTTTATATTTTCACAAAACTTCACTCTTTGGATCTATCACAATACAGCCTGTTTGGTAAAAAAGGTATCCCAAAACTTTCCATTCAATTGTATCATAAAAAATTTCCACTCATCCATAGACTTGCGTGTATTGACCTGACACGGAATTGTGGTCTTGCCAACACCTTCCTGGCAAGTGCCAGTTTAACAAATACCATCCAACACGTTAGAAAAGTTTCGGAGAACTTAAATGGACCTTCTTGACCTTTAATCGAAGAGCAGCTTACACAGTTTAAATTTTATTCTTAATTTTTTAAATTTGTTTTTTTCGGTTTTGGAATTTTTTAAATTTGAGTTTTATTTTCTTATTATTGAAACTTATTTAGGAGTATTTTAGTCAAAATTGACTCTTTATATTAAATAATATTAATTAGGATTTGTTTAAGACTATTAACAGAGCAATACAAAATCAAATTCAACAAAACCAATGAATAACAGACAAAAAAATCTCATTACAAATTATATCAGTAATTGCTAATTTTCATCAATTTTTTTTTTTTGACTATTTTGGTTTTAGATTTTTTTTTTTTTGAGAAGTCCCTTTGTTTTAGTTGGTGTGTATAGAACTACGAAATATGGAAATAATGAAACTTTTTTTTTTTGGTAGATCATGTGTAAGTTCAATACAATATTAAATTTTAAAAAAAGAAAAAATCCAAATAATTCTGAAGTCATAGCTGATGATGCAAGATTGTCGACATTTTTATAATATCAAATGTTTAAGAAACACTTATTTTATATGTAGTATTTTGTTGAATATGAAATAAATGTTAGTTTTTATTTTCATAAAAAAAAAAAAAATTGTTTTAAGCTTTGCCCCCCTCATATTTGAATCCTGGTTCCGTCCCTGTCTGTAGATTCGGAGTTTGCACGTGGTCGTGTCAATACGTTGTTACTGGAGGTAGCAATAGATTTAAGGTTAAATCTTTTGTAAAAACTTCAATTCTTTATTAGTGTATTTGTTTGCCTTGATCTCATAATTAACCTAAATAATCATTTGGCTAATATATTAGGTTAAACAATCTGTTTTAAGGGGTCTAAACAAGCAAACAATATCTTCTCTGTCACATTAAGTGGGTCCTATGGATGAGTGGGATCCACCTGTTGTGAGTGAGAATATACATATACTGGTATACCTATATAGTTTCAAGGAGGTTTCAAATTATTAAACTTATAGTTTTATAAGTAAAAAGCAATAAATTAAACTGTAAACTTTTCTCTCTCCGTCGGTAACAATAGGATCCAAAGGTTCTAATCCATGTAATATTTACTTAAATCTCTTTCTCTAAAAAAAAAAAAAATAACAAACAAACAAACAATCAAAGCCCATAGATATTCACCTTCAATGAACGGTGTGAACATATACTTGATAAGGAAAAATCTATCAAATTGCATTCCAAGGCAACTAAAAGTCTACAACAGCCCAAACAAAGATTTAGCATTAGGATACAAAATAAACCTACAGCAGAGAAGAATTTACTAGGTCATGTGTATTAACAAAAAGAATTTTAATTATGGCTCTTAAATTTATATACTTGACCCCTCTCCCCAAAAAATCCAACAAATTGATAACAAGCAAAATCTATTAAAAAAAAAAAATGCACATATCTAGATAATAAGAAAAATCTTTGGACAAATCATAAATATGATCTAAGCAAAAACAATAACAACAAATTAATTACAAATCCTAGCAAAAAAAATATCACAAAAACCTAATAACCTATACCCAATTTATCCCTCTCACTTGAGAGCTCTATGCCCCTCTCAAATGACTCTACCCTCATAGTCATAGAGACAACTCCTATGTCAGATATTGATCACTTCATTCACACGTTAGTTAGACTCTGAAAATATTAAGACATGCTAGTTGACTTGCAAAACTCTTGATTATAAAATTCTATTATTAATTTTTTTTTTCAAAAGAAAAAATACAAATAATAATTAATAAATTAATGTTAATAATGCAATGTATTGATATTTCAATTTTTTAAAATCTAAGAATAAAAAACTTTGGCTCCTTCTAAATTTGAATCCTACTTTCATCCCAGGGACCCACAAGAGAATAAGTAAATCATGCAGTCATACCTTTGAATTAATTTTTCAAAGGTGTTATAGTGAATAATTCAGCATTATCTGTTTTCTTCTCTATACCTTTTTACTATGATATGTAATATAAATTTTTGACACGTGAAATTGACCAAGGGAGCATACCTTTGCAGCTGTTCCTATGTGTGCTTCCATCGTTGCAAAAGCACAAGAACTCCTCAGCCGTAGCGTTGTATCCACAATACCCTTCAGAGTTCTCACATGCAACACAATCCTTAACTCTTTCCCAATCAAGCACAAAGCCATCATTCATAGCCCCACCAAACCGATCAATCAAATCTTCAATATTAATCTCAGTCTGTATATGTCTCACTGTCACCACCGCTTTCTCCTCGCAATTCTTTGACCAATCATAGCCCTCCGTCTCATGATTCTCCACAAAAACGTAAGAGTGCCGGTAGCTACCATTAACATTCAAGCACGGGATTGGAGGCACAGTTATTGCAGGGTCGGAAGTGCAATTAAAGTAAAAACTGAGATTCAAATCAATTGAAGAATATTTCAATGGTAGTGTCTCTAGAGAAACGCTATGACGTGCCCTTGGCCTTGGGCACGTTTGGTTGGAGACATCAATATCCACAAGGGATAGGGTATAGTCGGCATAATTTATATCTTTCACGTGGTACCGGTCACCGTGTATTTCAAGTACGGCCGTGCCGTTCAGACACATAATGCCAAACCCCGGGTAGCCACAATATTGCTGATCAGAGGCGCTTTCATTATGAACCCAAAAAGGGTACCTGATGATAACGTTACTGCAGTAGTGTGATTGGCATAAAGGAGAAGAATTGGTGCCTAAGGAGTTGATGAAGAAGAAGAAGAAGGAGAGGATGAGGAGGTAGCTAAGGATTTGTGACATGGTGAAGCGTCTGAAACAATAGCACGCGAACCGGGTAAAATGCTACTTTATATATATCAGCCAAACATATTTTTGTACTATGCTACCAGCACAAATAGTTTCTCACTTACATTGGGTCTACCATTCTGCGGCCTTTACCTTTTTGACTTGTTCGAATTAATTACTTTATGGGTCAAGAAAATTTCATCCAAAAATTCACGCGCTTTCTCAGTCTCACACGGGCTTGGAACTACTATAGCCTCTATATACAAAAAGAGAAGGGTGAGAAAATTTCGATTTTCAGTTTTTTTTTTTTTTTCAATTTTTATATTTTCACAAAACTTCACTCTTTGGATCTATCACAATACAGCCTGTTTGGTAAAAAAGGTATCCCAAAACTTTCCATTCAATTGTATCATAAAAAATTTCCACTCATCCATAGACTTGCGTGTATTGACCTGACACGGAATTGTGGTCTTGCCAACACCTTCCTGGCAAGTGCCAGTTTAACAAATACCATCCAACACGTTAGAAAAGTTTCGGAGAACTTAAATGGACCTTCTTGACCTTTAATCGAAGAGCAGCTTACACAGTTTAAATTTTATTCTTAATTTTTTAAATTTGTTTTTTTCGGTTTTGGAATTTTTTAAATTTGAGTTTTATTTTCTTATTATTGAAACTTATTTAGGAGTATTTTAGTCAAAATTGACTCTTTATATTAAATAATATTAATTAGGATTTGTTTAAGACTATTAACAGAGCAATACAAAATCAAATTCAACAAAACCAATGAATAACAGACAAAAAAATCTCATTACAAATTATATCAGTAATTGCTAATTTTCATCAATTTTTTTTTTTTTTTTTTGGATACCAGATAATTTTCATCACTAATTGTTAATTAACATATTTTTTAAAGTTCATCATTACTTGAATCGTTGATTTTTTTTTTTTTTAAGAAAAAAAGAAAAACGTAATTCAAATTTCATAACCAAAATCACGGATAACAAAAGAGGAGAATAGTAAGACACTAAGACTTATATTGCAAAAAGTGAGCAGAAGTTCAGTTGGCATCACTCATAATAAATAAATGTAAAAATAATGGGGGTGGTTCTAGTTTTCTACAACTACAACTTTTGCTACAACTTTAATATGACAGATTGTAAGTGATTATCTATCACTTACACATGTAACCACTATTTTTTCTTCACTATTCGCACATGGTCACTTCGCAGTTGTGATAAAGAAGTTGTGTAATAGTTTGTGGTACTAAATTTTTTTCAAATAAAAGTGATAATCAAAATTTGTATCTCTCACACATCTTTAAGGGTGATTTAACTTTTACCCTTTTTTTTTAGGGTTGATATGTTTATTAGAAGGATCAAGTCTTTGTCCTACAACCGCCGCGCATTTTTGGCATGATGATCATTCTTCAAGTAAAAATGCTTGTGGAATGTGAAGGTAAGAGTCGGGGTTCAAGTATTCAGGAAAAAGTCTCACATATATATACACTAAGATTAGATTAGTGTAGAATTTCTATCTTGTAAGGAAAAAAAAAAAAAGTGAATAAAAAAAGAAAAGGCTTTGACCTACTAACCCAAACCAATGACAATGGTATGCAATTGTCAAAAAGAAGTAAAGAGTAATTGTTTAGTACTTACACATGTAACCACTATTTTTCCTACAAATTATCATATCATAGTTGTAGTAAAGAAGTTAATAATTTGTGGTACTAAATTTTTTTCAAATAAAAGTAATAATCAAAATTTGTATCTCCGATCATACTTCTTTTCTTTAAGAGTGATTTCACTTCTACTTTTTTTTTTTTTTTTTTAAACTGTTGGCATGTTTATTAGAAGGCTCAAGTCTTTGATCTACTAACCCAAACCTATGACAATGATATGCAATTGTCAAAAAGAAGTAAAGAATGATTAACTAAGCCATTATGTGTTATCTAAAAATAAATAAATAAATAAAACGATGCCCACTATGTGGCCTATAGATGAGATTAGCCTAAGAAGAAGTACTATATAGTATATATCATCAAAATTCAAAACCAAACCAAGAAGAAGAAATATGTTTTCAGCCTAATCCAGGAATGTGAGAAGAGAAAAGAGAGTACATATTGTTGCCTGGGCAGTTATAAGAGCACTCCCCATCACGGTAAAACCAGACAAATTGGTGTATTACGTTAGAACCGCAATTCCCACCTGATTCCACACACCCGTTTCGGGCAGTATTGTGAAAGGGGTTGTAGTCCACATCGAATCATCGATTAAGCGGTATTCAAACACACCTGTAATCAACGATAGTACTATAATTCAAAATGGTACTGAGGTTGGTTTCAAGACAAGAACCACCGCAGAGGTCCAATCTTGCAATAGTCATGACGTCTTGAGATTCGCTGATGTTTAGTATAAGGAACTTAGTTCTTCAAATTTGATAATCGGGTATTCATTGTTGTAGCACTCGAGCTTGAACCCTTGGCGACCGCAATATTCAGTTTGATTACCCCCAGAAAGGGTAATAAACGTTTTTGATTCTTCCACGCTCATAAAGATGACTGCACTCAACAAAGCGGCATCCTCGGTGCAGTAAGATGGTGGCAATATTGCTAAGAAGAAGGAGAGGGTGATGAGGGAAGAGAGAGCTAGATGATGGGCTTCCATGTGTGATGTGAAGGAGAGATCACAGAGAAAAGAATAAGATGAGATGTAAGTCTTTTTTTTTAATAAGATGTAACGTTAATAATGCGTTTACAACGTTGAACGAAGACTGGTAAATGTTCAACCAAAAAAACGAAAGAAGAAGACTGGTAAGTCCTAAAGAGATTCCAAGTCCTCCTCCTCAGATTGATTTCTAAATGGGAGGCACAATTTTCCACCGACTTTATCACAACATTACTGTTTTTCTCATTCCCTGAAAGTTGCAACCCTAGTTAAGTTGTTGAGTTCACCCAGTTATCTTTTTTTTTTCTTTTTTTCTTTTTTTTTTTTTTTTTTTATGAACCAGAAATTTTATTAAGAGAGAAAACAAACTACACAGAAAAACGAGCCTTATCCTGAATAATAGAAACAAAAGAAGAGGGGTTGTTACCAACAACAAAAGACCAAAAAAATTACAAGCTAAAGACCACTTTGCTAGAGAATGAGGAGCCATATTGCACAACTTGGGCACCCAACAAACAGAAACCTTAGAAGAAATGCCAAGAGAATTCGAGAGTCATCACAAATGGACTTGATTCTCCCCTTGGGGNGGTTGTAGTCCACATCGAATCATCGATTTAATACTTCCTGAAGTGCCGGGACTACACCCACAGACTCATCAATAGCATTCCGTAAAATTGGAACACGGATTTTTTCTCTGCATTGCTCATGGTCCGGAAAATGGATCTTTGCTGACGATTCGTTTACAAAGTAAGCGTTATTATTTGCATCAATACCTTCAAAGGTGCACGTAAATCTATTTTAGACTGGTATAAGTGTATTGACTTGAGGAGGGCAATCATAGAACAAAGTTATGTTTAAAATGGTTGAAGTGTAGTGTGCGTTTGGCTTAATTAACTATTCAGCTTATTTTTTGCAACTATTCATAGGCATCATGGTACTTTTTGGTGCTATTCATAGGTTTTACTGTACTTTTTCAACTAACTTTTATTTTTATTTACAGTACTTTTAGTAATAATATTTCAATTTTACAAAATAAGCGGTATTCAAACACACCTGTAATCAACGACAGTACTATAATTCAAAACGGTACTGAGGTTGGTTTCAAGACAAGAACCACCGCAGAGGTCCAATCTTGCAATAGTCATGACGTCTTGAGATTCGCTGATGTTTAGTATAAGGAACTCTAGTTCTTCAAATTTGATAATCGGGTATTCATTGTTGTAGCACTCGAGCTTGAACCCTTGGCGACCGCAATATTCAGTTTGATTACCTCCCCAGAAAGGGTAATAAACGTTTTTGATTCTTCCACGCTCATAAAGATGACTGCACTCAACAAAGCGAGCATCCTCGGTGCAGTAAGATGGTGGCAATATTGCTAAGAAGAAGGAGAGGGTGATGAGGGAAGAGAGAGCTAGATGATGGGCTTCCATGTGTGATGTGAAGGAGAGATCACAGAGAAAAGAATAAGATGAGATGTAAGTCTTTTTTTTAATAAGATGTAACGTTAATAATGCGTTTACAACGTTGAACGAAGACTGGTAAATGTTCAACCAAAAAAACGAAAGAAGAAGACTGGTAAGTCCTAAGAGGGGGGGGGGGGGGGGGGGGGCGCAGTTTCCAAATCAGAAAGAAGATTGGAACAAACTTGGGAGTCTGATTCTATGATAATCACCTCAAAATCCAAGTTAGCTGCCAAGGTTAGAGCCCATTTAATAGCTTCAACTTCTACTTGATGAGGGAAGATGGTATTCACTATCTTATATCTTAGAACAAGCAAAAACTAGCTCTCCTCTCCAGTCTCTGGCGACAAATGCAATTGAAGAGCAATGAGGGCCTACAACAGCATCAACATTAATTTTGATTGAAGAAATGGAGGGAGGGGTCCACTGATGTGAAGGAGCCAAGGTGGCCTGGCTTGAGACAAAGGGCCTAGCAGACTTGTGTTCAAGAAATGTAATACCCTAAAAAAAAAAAAAAAAATTAAAAGGAAGGCTATTTTAGTAAATTTGTTTATGGGGACAATTTTATAATTTATATTTCTAAGGGGTTTTTAGAAAATAAGGTTGAGACCCTAGCTATATATAAGCTTATTATGTCAACGTATATGGGGGGATATTTTGAGAGGGGAGACTACCCAAATTACTCCAGTGGAGAAGGTTTGATTGCACAATTGAGGTAAGAGCTTAAGAATTTCTTTCTTGTCAAATCTAAGTTTTATTTAGAATTAGAGTATTTTTTATGTGGGTATTTTGGCCAGTAGTGAAATTATTTAATTATTCAAGAGATTTAATGATGCAAACGAAGAAAAGTTTGGATTTATTTTCAATAAACTAGACGCTATTACTGTAGATGCTTCTACATTCAGTAACTTAAATCTTTATTTATGCCTTTTGCTGCATTGAACGGAGATGGAATTTACAGATTTTTAGACTTCGTGAAACAAGTTTTTGCATAGCCCTTAATTTAAGGAATAGTACCGAATTATTGGAGTTGAGGTCTGACAAGTTTAAAAAAAAAAGAAAAAAAATTGTGTATCTGTAAAAGCCTAGGTGCTTTGATAGAGATGATATACTCATGTATTTAGTTTTGTCCTTATCTCAAAAGTGAGCTAAAGGTGGCAGGTGGCAGGAAAGTAAAGGAAATTATATATTATGAATATGTAGATTTTTTGTGAGTTAATAATGAGAAATTATTAGTTTTTTTTTTTTTTTAGTAATTTCTCTTCTGGCTGGGTACCGTTATAAGTTTTTCTTAAATTATTTAATTATTGAGTAAATGATACTTGTAAAATTGTTTTAGGTGAAATTTAAGGATTTTTAGAGGAAGTGTTAGGGAAAAGTTTCTTTTGGAATAGTTTTTGGAGGTAAGTAACCCTATCCTAATTGGTTTTATTTTGCGTATTTTAACTATTGAAAATTGTTTACAGTTGTTACAATTTTGTTTCTGTTGTATTACTGATTTCAAGTAAAGAATTATAACAAATATATCTGATTACTGAATATATAATGTATTTTATTTAATCGTTTTTAGCTATACCGATTCAAAGTAAAGAATAAAGAACTTTCACAAATATTCATGAGCATTGAATATGTTAGAAATTTAGACCCCTTAACCCAACCAAATTAACCTAGTTAATTAGCCAAGTGATTAACTTAGTCAAATTATGCAGTTTTAGGTTATGACAATCACACAATCATATCAAGAATATAAAGCAGCGGAATAATAAATAACTCAATGATATGATCACCTAGGAAACCACACGGTAAAAACTTGGGATGGATTTGACCTAGCTATCCTCAAGGTAAACCTGAATCCACTATGCGAAAGAATCAAAATTCATACAAAAGGACTTACAAGCTCCCCGATTGACTTCCTAATGCTACCCACCAGTAGAACTTACTGACACGACCACGTGCAAGCTCCGAATCCACGGACTCCTTCTTTCTTGAATTCTCCAATCAGCTACAAGCACTCACGCTTGTTATTCTTTAAGCTCCAATGGCAGCAACCGAGTTGATCATCAAGATAATGAAATAATCTCTACCTTGAAAACCCTAAGTTCATGTGGAGGAAAGCTCCTCAAGGATCTCACAAGAGATTCACATGAACAGCAATATGAGCAACAAAGACCTTAGAGAGATTTGGGTACAAAACCCTAGATACAAAAGAGGAACTCTCTTCTCTCTCTCTAAAAGCTCTAATAAACGTGGCTTAGGTTTTCCTTTATATACTGGGAGAATTAGATCTGAAATCCTAATCCTTAATGGGCTTGGGCTGAGTTGGAAATTCTGCAGAAAAAACATTCTGTCCGAGATTCGATCGATTGAGTCTAATTTTCGATCGATCGAGTCAGGCCGAAAGTCACTAATACTTTTGCAGCCACTTGATTCTAACTTTACATAAAACGCCTACACTTTGAGCAAGTTTAAACAAGACTAACAACTTGTTTTGACCATGGTTTGCCAATAATACATATTAGAGTTCTAAATAAATAAAATCCTAAATCTTTAGAACCTAACAAACTCCCCCTTTGGCAATCCGTGACAGAACACAAATTAAAAACTCAAAGTTTACAACTAAAAACCCTTTACAAAAATAATGCTTATAACACAAATTCAATCCTAACTACTATCCATCAGTTGTAAGTGTAGACAGCAGTTCAATTGAATCAACCTGTATATTTCTGAAACACTAAACAAAACACATAAACGCATGTGTGGAAAATACAAGTAAACAAAAATAAATTCTTGATTTCACATAACACAAAATAAAGGCATATACCAATGAAGAACTCATAAGTATAGATCAATAAGAAGTGAAACAAGAAACATATAAATCAAAATAAATTATAACTCTCCCCCTAAGTTAGATACATCAAAAAGTTTTTATATTCTCCCTCTAAACAAAATAAACAGGTCATCTATGTCTCCCTCTTTTTGTCACGTATTGACAAAGACTACCTAATCAGAAGGTAGACAGAAAATATACGCAACAGAGTAAGAGAAAATAGATATAACTCTCCCTAAAAAGAGCAACAACTCCCCCTAAGAATCACAAAGGTTAAAAAAAAATTTCTCCCCCTATAAAAATAGGAAAAACAAAACAAGTTTTAGGAAAAATAGTTTTGGGGAAAAATAAGGGGGGTGGGGATAAATAAAAAGACACAAACCAAGTTTTAAAAAAAACTAAGTTAAGGATACACATAAAGAAAAAAAATTCTCTCTTTCAATAAAATGCAAACATGGTACTATGTGACGCATAAATAGTTGCATGATTAGAAAAAATATTTGCATATTGATTATCTATCATATCTTTTAAGAAAAAAAATTTCTGCAGTTCACACATAAGAAATAGCATATACTAGAATGTACAAAACTCAAAAATTAATCAATCAATTTTTAAATCAAGTTGAGTACCCAATTTAGCAAAGTGTATGCATGTGTGAAAACAATGAGAGATATGACTGCAAAACTACAAGATGGATACTAAAATCAATGCAATGCATGTGAATCCTAAACATAAATGATGCATGAAAAAATATGTCATAATGCATGCTCTAATGCAGTGAAACTAAGTTCAATATAAGTTCAAATTCACAAAATTAGCTTAAGCATAGAGTTTCTAACAAAAATCCCAAAAAATTTGAAAACCACTTGAATGTTTTGAAATAAATTGACGAATTGACCATTACACATGAGAGAGATCAAATAAGAGTGATCAATTACATCAAAACAACAAGCCAATTTCATCAATTTTAACCCAATTGAACAAAATCCCCAATTTGGGTACATTCAAGCTCTAGAATTTCC
This sequence comes from Quercus suber, assembly GCF_002906115.3. Taxonomy (NCBI): domain Eukaryota; kingdom Viridiplantae; phylum Streptophyta; class Magnoliopsida; order Fagales; family Fagaceae; genus Quercus; species Quercus suber. The sequence continues at coordinate 504,984 of NW_027069653.1, read as the reverse complement.
AATTTCTCAAACTTGAAACACATTTTGCATTAAGATCAAGGAACTTTTAATCTTGGATAGCCACAACAAGATCACACACAATAAAATGTACCAAGTTTAGCAAAGAGTAACTTGTGTAGTGTGTGCAACTAGCAAAAACTTGAGAGATATGTGAGGTGATACGTGAATAGAAATCAAACACAAAGTCTACAAAATTCATCACATAGAATTTGAAAGAGACTATCACCTAAAGAGTTACATCCTATAACTCTCACATCTCATAGAACAAAAACTTGCAATCATGTAAGTTTCTTGAATTTGCCTCATAATATACACACCAATTTTAATTATGTGAAATAGCATCAAGCCTAATAGCACACACCAATTTTAAGTATTAAGCAATTAACCGAGACTACACCTTATGTTTTTTTTGTACATGTGCTACACTTTCTCAAGCACAAAATCTTATGATATGCACTAAGGTGTTCATGATTGGCTAGTGAATAGTGGTGAGATGATTATTTATGCCTTTCTCAAAATGATCAAGTCCAACAATCAAAAGCATGTGATTTCAAGATCAAGACAAAGTGATCAAAAACTATAAACATCTTTCCCATACAACATGCACTACAAAGTTTCAACTAGTAAAGTGCAGTAAATAAGCTCATCAAAGCTAAACAAGGTACATAAACTTGTTATGTAAAGATAATATGACCAACCCTTGATTATAAATCCAAGATGTGACAAACAAAACACAAAAATCTTTTTGGTTTTAAAAAAGAATTTATAACCACTTGTTGAGATTTTGAAAAATTTTATGATCAAAAAAAAAAAAAAAAAACACACATTGTGCTAAATGAACAATGCAAATGCAATGCATGACAGTGTTTAACTAAGCTATAGAGGGTACACAGACAAGAAATATCAATTTCTTAATTAACCCATGAGTACATGTACAAACTAGTACATACCCATATAAAATCAAAAATAGCTTAGCACAAACTATTCAAGTTTCTGCACAATGTCAAGCATGTTCTAAATCAAGAGAGAGATATCATAACTCATGTAATCCTCAAAAAAAATAAAACAAGACACAAAATAAAATATTTTTTCTTGTTTGAGAATTTTTCAATGTTTTTGGATTTTTTTAAAAATAAAAACAACCTAAAAAACAAAACAACCAAAAACAGAAACAAAACATGTCCACAAATAATTGAAAGCATTAAATCAGGGACAAGTTAGCAACACTCACCTTGGAGAATCTTTTCTCACCCATTTAGCACGAGTATTCGGCTTTGTAAGTGAAAATCCATGTGAAGCAGAGTGTATTTGAGGAATTACACCAATCTTCTGAGAGAGACTAAAATCTTGCAAATTCCTTTCACAAGCCAACAAGCTTAAATTTTTCAAAAACATATGAAACAATTTATTTGGACTTATGGCAGGAGAAATATCATCACATATCCTAGATTGACATACAGAATGCTTAAATTTTAATTTATGATAATTAGGACGAATGTGACCGGAGACACCACAAAAGTGACAGACAGGAACAAATTTAGGAACATCAGTATTCCTAACAACAAATCTAGTGTCAGATTTTGGTTTTTGCCTCAACAAAGAACAATTTGGTCTAATATGACCAACACCACCACAGAGGTGACAGGTAGGTACAAAAATAGATTTATTATGCTCTCTAACAGTAGGTTTAGAACCTAACAGAATATAAGATTTATTTTATTTAATTGTTTTTTTTTTTTTAGCTATATTGATTTAAAGTAAAGAATTATAGAAATATCACAAATAGATTTGAATATTGAATATATGATTATATACATATATATTTGAATGAGATATACTTTTGTTAGAAACTATGATTTCATATATATGATTATAAATAATCTGACTATGAATTTATTCTGATACCCAGCCAATGGGAGTTATTCATTGGTACTCTGATACCCAACCCAATAAGGGTTATTCATTGGTACTCTGATACCCAGCCAATGGGGGTTATGGGGGTTATTCATTGGTATTAAGACACCCAAACCAATGGGGGTTATTCATTGGT
>NW_027069653.1:466135-492839 GCF_002906115.3 Quercus suber | reverse complement strand
CCTCATTACCCACAAATGTAGGAGAGGCTATTCAGAGAGAAAAACCCTAGATAGGTTTTCTACAACACACACACCCATCTTTTGAGAGAGAGCTACTCCTCCTTAGTGAGAAATCATTGTAGCCTCTTCTCCATCCCTCTCCCATTATCATACCTTGAGAGGAGATTTGTACCCAAACACAACCCACACCTATTCAGAGTGTAGAGAGTGCTTTGGAGTTGCTGGGAAGCATTGGAAGAAGCCAAGGATGGCAGATGCAACATGGAGCTTGTTGCAGGATCCGGAGAACTAAGACAAGACACGGTTCCGAGAAGCCTTGTTAGAGTAGGAGCTTGGAGGGATTAGGTACATCGGGTAGATTAGGCTTGGAGGGTCTCTTGCTAACCCATGTATCCCAACTGATTGTCTAGTGGATCGATTTCCGCTTGGAGGGCGGCGGAGAGGTTTTTCGCCGAGTTCTTCGGTTTCCTCTTCGAAAACACGTCTTGGTGTTTTCTGTGTTTGCATCTCTCTTCCCTACTCTTTTATATTCCATTATACTGCTGTGTTGTTTTGTTTATGGATTAGAGTTGCTATATTGTTCATCCGCTCGCTTTTACACTATTCCGCACTTTATATTAAAGTTGTGTAAAATCTATCGAGCCGTAATTTTAATCGGGGGTCTAAACAGCTCTTGTGTTCTTCAACACGTTTTCGAGCTTTCATGTCTAGTGAAGTCGTCTACCACAACCATGATGTATCTCTTACCACCAAGAGACTCGGTTCTGGTTGGACCCATAAGATCTAAATGCAAATGCTCTAATGGTCTGGAGGTAGCTGATGTTTGAGTGCCCGAATGCTTAGCTTTCGTCTGTTTCCCAAGCTGACATGGTCTACACACCACATTGCTCATTCTACTAAGTTTCGGTATCCCCAAGACTGATTCATGCTTAGATACAATGGATAGATGCTTGTAACTAGCATGTCCCATTCGTTGATGCCATAGATCTTCATTAGGCAAACGAATGCTATTGCACATTATATCGGCATTAGGAATCAATCCATAGCAGTTGTCCAAAGTGTGAACCCCACTAATGAGCTTCTTTCCAGACTCATCCATGACAAGACACTTTCCCTTTGAGAATAGCACCATGAAGTCTTGATCATATATCTGACTTATGCTTAATAGGTTCACTCTTAGACTTTCTACATAAAGAACATTTGCAATGTCTGGCAGTCCTAGTAGAGATATGATTCCTTTCCTTTTTATCTGTGACTTGCTTCCATCACCAAAAGTCACATTACCACCTTTCTTAGGCTCAAAGATCTTGAAGAGAGATCGGTCTCCAGTCATGTGTCATGAGTAACCACTGTCAAGATACCATAGACATCTATCCATTACTTTGAATACAGACTTTATCATGAAACACACTTCATGCTTGGATGCCAAATCAGAGGGAATGGTTTTTTCACTTCACTGCCTTTGATGAGCTAAGCCTTTAACTTTTACTCTTCTCAAATGAACTCTTTTGCACATTTTCATTCTGAGATAGTCTAGTTTCTTCTTAGCCAAACTGAGATCCTTTACAATAGTCATTATAAAAGAATTCAAATAACTTTTAGACTTGTATTTTCTGAGACACTCAAACAAATAGTGATTAGAAAAAACAAGATGTATTTGAAAACAAGGATCTCTTTAAGCCAGTTATAGCCATGACAACAGGGATTAATGGATCAACACAATAAAGATTAAACCTAATCAGAGTGTGCCCGCTCTGATACCACTTGATAGGTCACAAACTGAATGACCCCTCATGATTAGACCAATTAATTAATTAGCCAAGTTATTAATTAATCAATTTATCATGCAATTGCGTGGAAGCACAAACAAATCACCAAATAACTAAATATGCAGCGGAAATTAAATGACACGGTGATTTGTTTATGAATGGGGAAAAACCTTGCGGCAAAAACCCCACTAGGTGATTTTCAAGTCACCACTCCCGAAACTCCACTATTATCAAATCAAGCGGTTACAAGTAAAGGAATCCCAAGTACTTTACCAACTTATAGTTGAACCCTTACCCCAATACCTAATTGGACTTAATCTGTAGTGACAATTTCCCTTTTGATGTACGACTCCCAAGTACGTGACTAACCAATGCGCGGATCCCAGTACGCGACTTCAAAACACCAGCTAAGGAGGAGAGGTTGGCTGCAAAGTTATTCAGTTCATCCTACATGTTAAAGATCAGGAAGATGCTTGGTCACAAAACTCTTTAGTGCAAATACACAGCAACTTCTTCAGAGAAGATGAACTAGGTCAAGAACTTCGTATTTGATCACAATTTGCTTGAACAGAGATTACTCAATGCTTTTGCAACTTGTTTACAATTTGACGGCTCTTAAAACAATCCTTTTATATGTTTAGGGTTTGGAGAAAAGAAAGCCCAAAAGCATATTCACGAATCCCAAGGAAACCAGATCAAAAAATCTGATTTTATAAATCTCGACAGATAGCAGGTGTCGAGGTAGCTATCGAGCAGGTATCGAGCTTTAATGAATTTGCACTTCAGCTTGATTTTTCTTGGACAGACTTGATGACTTCAACACTTGATCTTGAAACCTTGTTTCTTGAAGTATTAAAAACACCTAGAACTACCCAATTACAAGTAGAGTGCATTTTGTCAAAGGATTTAGCCAATTTACATAAATAAGTGACATATGTTCTTAACAAGTGAAAACACATATGTCCTAACAAAGATATATTTTTGTTAGAAACTATGATTTCATATATATGATTATGATCAATCTGACAATGAATTTATTTTGATACCCAGTCAAAGGGGGTTATTCATTGGTACTCTGATACCCAACCAATAGGGGTTATTCATTGGTATTCTGATATCCAATCCAATGTGGGTTATTCATTGGTACTTTGATAGCAAACCAATGGGGGTTATTCATTGGTATTCTGACACCCAAACTAATGGGGGTTATTCATTGGTACTTTGATACCCAGCCAATGGGGGTTATTCATTGGTACTCTGATGCCCAGTCACGGGGATATAGCGTGACCATAGTCACAAGATTGTTAAGAATATGAATTACGTTTTAATATTTAACTATTTTGAGTCCTTAAAACTGCATATGTGAATTTGGAAATGTTTGAGTATTTGAATTATTTTGGGTCATTAAAACTACTTATGTATCTTTTTGGAACATATTTTAAGTTATAGCTTTGATCAGGGACGGACCTACATAGGGGCAGAGGGGGTCCATTGCCCCCCTCCCCCCCCTCCCCCCCCCCCCCCCCCCCCCCAACACAAAAAAAAAAAAAAAAAAAGAACACTAGGAATATTGGTCATGGCTCTCATTTTGGAAGTTTAATTGAATTCAAGGTGAGCTATTCTCTCTTTTGTTGCGAACTTGATGTTGTACCAATCATTTATTCGTCGTTTTTTACTCGTAACTTTATCTCTTTCGCATACCATAGACTATAGAGTTTGTGGGGGTAGTTTTAAGTCTATATTTCATTTCCTGAATAATGTCCCCAACATAACTTCTTTTTCTGGACTTCAGTAAGATTTTAAATCCATCCTTTAAATTTATTTCTTTTCCAACTTTTTTTTTTGTTCTAGACTTTTGTTCATTATTATTATTATTTTGTTCAATCATAAACACTTTTGAGACTTAAAAGAGCGTCGAGTTCCATTTTGCTAATTGTGTTGAAATGTTTAAAAAACACTTATTTTGTATGTTATACTTTGTTGACATTTTTATAATATCAAATGTTTAAGAAACACTTATTTTATATGTAGTATTTTGTTGAATATGAAATAGGTGTTAGTTTTTATTTACATTAAAAAAAAAAAATTGTTTTAAGCTTTGGCCCTCCCCAGGTTCAAATCCTAGTTCCATCCCTGGCTTTGATATATGAAAAATTGACTACTTTCTTAGCTATCTATGATATATTTGTTAGATTAAAATATGTCATCTATTTGCAATTTATTATTTTAAGACTATGAAACTGCTTCAGTTATTTTGAAACACACATGGTATATTATAATTTTGAAAACACATATTACATCTTTTCCTTTACAAATCTATTGCTTGATAGAACTTATTAGGATTTTGGTTACTTATTGAGTTGTCAACTCACCTCTTTTTCCCCTCCAATTTCAGATTATGAAGAATAGCAAATTTTGGAAGTGTTGTTGTTGTGTTGTGAGTAGGAAAAGAAGCTTAGTGATTTTGGGTTAGGATGGTCTTCTAATAGTTTTATATTTATTGGCCAATTGACATAATGTACATGAGTTTTGGACTTTGTTCCTATTAAATTATTGGAGATCTATTCATAAAGGAATTGTTGAGGTATGTTGGATTTATTTGATTTAATCTTTTTGAGGATAAAATTTTAGTTGCTAAAAAAAAGGGCTTGCACACTTATGGGATTCTTACTTTATAAGCATGCAACAGTTGTCATGTGCCTGTCTTTATAGTTGGGTTCGGAGCGTGATAAGAAATAATTTAGAGATTGAATGTTCAAATAGCGTTGAAAACTCTATGAACGTTTAGACCCCCAAACAACAAATTACCAATTCAAAATTTATATCAAACAATATATGTGTGGAAGATGATACAAGCTTATAATAGAATTGATAAACAATCTAAATCATAAATAATCACAATCACAGCAGTAATTGAATGGTAAAAATAAAAGGAAGAAAGATGCAAACACAAGGATAACACGCGATGTGCTATCGAAGAGGAAACCGAAGCCCTCGGTGTAAAACCTCTCTGCCGCCCTTCAAGCAGTCAATAATCCACTAGAAAATGTAGTTGGGATACATAAACAGCAATAGACCCTCCAAGCCTAATCTAACCAGGTACCTAAGCCATCCAAGCTTCCTGCTCCAACGAGGTTGCGCCGAACCTTTTTCTTTTCTAACTTACTGGATTCCGCTATAAACCATAGCATCAACCAATAGTTATTGGTCCTTTCCAAACTGCTTCCCTTACTACCAAAAGAACCTTCTTACAGACGTGGGTATGATGAGAAAAGGATTTGGTCAAGAACCTCTCAAGGATGTATCAATAGAGAGGAAGAGAGTAGAGGAACTTGAAGAGTCTCTTAGATGAAGATTGGGGATGAGGCAGTCTTGTTTTCTCTGAGGTTTCTCTCTCAAAATTCTCTCTGGCAGCTCTTTACATTTCGTGGGAATGAGGGGTATTTATACTAGGGTGAGAATGGAATGTGAAACGTCAGTTTTTTGCCAAACAGGGCAAGTTGGCAACTTGGCCTCACGACTTGGTTGAGTCGCGAGTTCAAGTTGTGAGCTAAATTCTTGGCTAGCCTAGGATTTTTGTCCTATAGTGCAACAGCTGGTGCGACTCTTCAGCTTCTGGCATGCTTAGCACGTGTGCAACTTCTGGTGACTTGCAAGCCGCGAGCCACCCGCGAGATCCAGGTGCGAGTCCCTATTTCTTTGCACAATCTTGAGCATTTCTTCACACTCTCTCACTCACTACTCTTACAAGATTCCCACATAAATACAGAGTTACTAAATGCTAAAATACAAGCAAATTTGGCACGGAATAAAGCCAACAAGATGGTTGATTAAATTCAACCTTACAATCTCCCCCTTTGGCTATTCCTTGACAAAACCCTAAAACAAACTTTAGACTTAATGCGTGAGTTAGGAACAGTTGGAAAAAGTCACTCACACCTAACTCTAGAATCTGTGTAGCTTTTGAACCATAAAACCAAAACATCTCCTGAAACACAATAACACAATAATATCATTGTATGTAGAAAACTTGTAATACATATGGAACAAGCACAATGCGATCAAGCAAAAATGGAATAAAGTAATAAACCATGGCTTGACCAAACAAGCAATCACTTGTAAGAAAGTGATCACACTGTTCATTCTCACTTGGAATGAACATCAGGACATTCAAGCTGATAAGCACAAAGCAAATCACTTGAATGACTAACACTCAACCAATGCAGAATACATGAAGTATATGCATCTAGGAATAAAATCCTACAAGGGCACAAGAGTGAAAGTACTTAAGGAAAATGCTTAACATTTAACTTGAAGTACAACGCAACAAAGCATATAGGCTGCATAAGCATGGTACAAACCATAAAAGCCTACAAGTATGCATAGAAACAAACCCTAAAAACTTACAAAAACAACATGGGTACAAATTAAGAACCTTAAAAACCTACAAAGGTAACAGGTACAAATATAAACTCATAAAGAAAAAAAAAACTAAATAACATCATATATATAAATAAATACCACCAGAGAATCAAAAACTATCCAAGAGTTATAAGTTTTAGCCAAACAATAACTAAAACCACAATGTATCAAAACTATAATAAAAGCAGTTATCCAAAACACAATATCAAAGCTATAACCATAATAGCATATGATAATAAAAGCTCCCCCTTAACCAAGCATTCCCCCTCAAGTGTTGCCCAAAAATTCTCTCCCTTTTTGAGCAGAATGACCAAAGGGTCACTACTCCTGGTTGGTGTGGATGTTGTCAAACGTAGCTGAAAGTACATCAAGCTGATCTTGCATTACTGTCATCCTTTTAGTATGCTGATTTTGAACCTCTTTAAGTGTATCAAGCCTCTCCAGGATGATCTGAAATGCATCAGGAGGTACAGCTGATGAAGTAGAAGCCCTGCTCCTCTTGGCTTTGCTTCTGGGTGTGGAAATCTATCCTGCAGCCTCTGCTTCAGTTTCCATAGGATCACCTTCTCCTTGATCACTCTCCTCTTCATCTCCAGGAATATGGACTTGTATCCTTGTGAGGGTAAACTTGTTTATGGCTAATAGAGGAGCCATGGGATTGATATCTTAAGGGATTGCAACACCCTTTGCTCTGAAAATCCTCATAAGAAGACTAGGAAATATTAGCTTGGGTCTTGAGGTGGTTCTAGTCTCATCCACTATAGTATCAAAGATGTGAGAGCTGATGTCAATAAAGGTTTTCTCCTTAAGTTCCATGAGGAAGATAGCTCTCGCATTTGTCAGTGTAGTCATCTTCCTTATTGGGTACAGGTTGTACATCATTATGATGGTTAGACACCTCATGTCAACTGGGAAGGCATTAGTGTTGAGGCATCTTCCTTTTTTAACTCCACCAATCTTGGTCTGGATAATGTCTAGAGAGAGCATTTTGTCCTTGTAATTAGTGAATTCATAATCCTTTAAACCCTCAAGCCCTAGAACCTCTTCAATATCATGAGCATCTAAGGTGAATTCCTTTCTTCTCACCCAACAACTCAACTCCTCCTCCCTTATCACAGCATTTGCATAAAATTCTCTTATTAGAGGCTCACAGACATAAGGTAGGTCACTTAGCAATTTTTCCAACCTCTACCCTCAAAACAGCTTGGAATAAAGGTGTCTTTCAAATCCTTTAAATCAACAAATCTTTCCTGGATAATTGTTCCTCTCAAGAAAAAGTCCCTATATCTCTCAAAGTGTTGAACTAACCTAAATAGGTTAGGATCCATTTTCAGCCTTTTATCAGATTTCTTAGCAGAGGTCTTTTTCTTTGTAGGAGATACGGCCATCTGTAAACAAGCAGAAAAGACCATAACAAGAGCAAAACACAATATGTGAAAATGCACGCATATTAGTAACAAGTTAGTTATAAAGAGAGTAACAGAGAGTCAAGACAGCACATAGACCGAGCATAGTTGATAATCAAAAGATGGATATATCAAATCAAAACTTCAACAAAACAAACAAGTTTAATCTGTATAGATTCAGATAGGAGCAAGCATTAAATAACTAGAAAAGGACAGTGTAAATCACATACAGACAGGTGACAACATATGTCAATGAAACATGACATAATGAGTATGAAGTATGCAAGAAAAACCCCAAGGCAACAGCACACACATGATATGGTGATTTAAAAACAAAACAATGCTTGCCACACACAATAAAAACTCATACATTTTGATAAACCCAAAACCACATTCAAAGTGAAACACAGAAAACTCCAAACCCATATGCCCAAATAGAAAAGACTCAACCAAATATCAATGCTCAGAAAAAGGACTAGCAACCTGATGCAAAAACATGATACTAAATACACTCAGCAACAAGAGAAAACAATCCCAAACAAACATACCCAACATTTTAGGCAAACCCATGTTCGAACACATTATTTCGCAGAACACAATTGCATCTCACAAAACAAGAAAATAAAGATCAAAACAGTAAGAATGAAGTGAGGGAAGGAAAACCCATACCTTTTTCTTGATGTTTGAAGTAGACATGATGCAAAAATGGATGCTTTTTCAAAAGAGACACGGAGTGTTTGAGAGAGAGATTTGGGGAAGACAATGAACAGTCACTAAAATTCAAGGGAAAACTAAAAAAGTTTTGAAAAACTGTCCTTTAAACGCAAAACATGCGTTTTTTGTGACTGGATCAAGTCGCTAGTCAGTCGCCAAGTAAGCCGCGAAACACTTAAAAGATAAGAATCTTGAAAAAATTTTCTAAGTGTTTTTCGCGACTGGAAGGTCTACTCGCGAGACAATCACCAAGGTAGCCGCGAAAATCTCTGTGTACCCCTCGCGACTGGACCTTCCACCCACGAACAGATCGCCACACTAAGCTGCGAAAATCACAAAAACCCAAATTTTGAAAAATTTTCTAAGTATTTTTTGCGACTGAAACCTTGATTAGCCAGTGAGCTGTGAAAAATCTTGGAGTGAGCTCGCAATTGAGGCATGCGACTGGACCAACTTGCGACTGAGTCGCCAAACCAGGGCAACACTGTTTTTGAAATTTTTGACATTTTTGTAAAACAAAATACTTTCCAAAAACAAGCTAAAAACACTCAAAAATCTTTTTATGTTTGATCAACAAAGATTGAACTTGTGAAAACACATTTGTTAGGACATATATGTTTTAACTTGATTAAAAACATATTTCACTTATTTATGTAAATTGGCTAATCCTTTGACAAAACGCACTCTACTTGTAATTGGGTAGTTCTAGGTGTTTTTAATACTTCAAGAAACAATGTTTCAAGGTCAAGTGTTGAAGTCATCAAGTCTGTCCAAGAAAAAGCAAGCTGAAGTGCAAAGTTTTTAAAGCTTGACACCTTCTTGATAGCTACCTCGACACCTGCTATCTGTCGAGATTTAAAAATTTAGATTTCCAATCTGATTTTCTTGGGATCCGTGAATATGTTTTTGGGCCTTCTTTTCTTTTAATCCTAAACATATTAAAGGATTATTTTAAGAGCCGTCAAGTGTGACACAAGTTGCATTATCATTGAGCAATCTCTGTTCAAGCAAATTGTGATCAAAAGACGAAGTTCTTGACCTAGTTCATCTTCCATCAAGAAGTTGCTGTGTATTTGCACCATAGGGTTTTGTAACCAAGCATCTTCCTGCTATTCATCATAAAGGATGAACTGAAGAACTTTACAGCCAACCATTCTTCCTCAGTTGGTGTTCTGAAGTCGCGTACTTGGATTCGCGCATTGGTTAGTCACGTACTTGGGAGTCGTGCATCAAAGGTGGAGACTATCACTACAGATTAAGTCCAATTAGGTATTGGGGTAAGGGTTCAACTGTAGGTTGGTAAGGTACTTGGGATTCCTTTACTTGTAACCGCTTGATTTGATAATAGTGGAGTTTTGGGAGTGGTGACCTGAAAATCACCCGGTGGGGTTTTTGCCGTTAGGGTTTTCCCCATTCGTAAACAAATCACCGTGTTATTTAATTTTCACTGCATATTTAGTTGTTGGTGATTTGTTTGTGCTTCCATAAAATTGCATGATTAATTGATTAATTAATTACTTGGCTAAATTAATTAATTAGGGTTAATCACTAGGGGTCATTCAGATTGTTCGTCCACTTGTTCTTCATCTAAGCATTCACTTGAGTATATGTCCCATCAGGTACCTTCTTTAATTCTCCATGAGTGGTGGCAGCTGAGACTGCACTGTTCAAGGGTCTTTTTCACATAAATGCGGCCAGAAACGTTGTTGCAGTGCATTTAATGCAGTGGTAGCTTTTCTTTTAGATATTTCTCTATTCTTATCATCTTTATACGTGCTTGAATTTCGTCATTATCGTTGGAACTGCCAGGAAGGTCACCTAAACCGCCCAGGTATTTGCTTTGATCGATATTTCTCATACTCGAGGAGGACAAACTCCTCGGACTATATTCCCCTATCATTTCCTTGCATGGTTCTCCAGTCCGGGGCCTTTCCCAATCATTTACTCCTCCTCGGACGTACACACATCTTCAAATAGGGCCTAAGGCCCAATATATAAATTTGGGCTTTTATCCCCATAGTTACAATGCAAAACATATTACAATAAATCAAACTTGCTTTATGAGTTTGTGCATTACAACTAACAAGTAATTACCATGTGAGTTCCAGTTAGCTAAACTGGTAAAGTCTCTAATGGTTGAATAAGAGATCTGGGGTTCAATCCCTGCCTACACCAAACAACGATTGGTGTTTTGGTTTGATGATAAAGAGCTATTATCAGGAGCGAGCGTTATAGGTTGAAACTCTCTTAAAAAAAAAAATCAATCACCAATTTAATTATTTAACAAAAAAATAATAATAACCAATGTTAATTAATTAAAATTATAAGTGTTTCTACTAGTTTATGTAGGAAGTTCACAACATGGGGTTGCTAGATGCATAAGAAAACCTGGGGTAACCCAAAAAAAAAAAAAAAAAAACGCTATTTGTCATTCGGAGCAACACAATCACACATAGAACAGTTTCTTCTATCTTTTTGAAACAAGACTTGACAACTACCAAAAGCCCATATGATTCACTACACATAACATTAATAAAAGCCCAGTTTTTAGCTCATAATTGTAATCCTATGTTTTCATTATTGAGAATACCAAGTATTTTAACACACACATGGAGAGAGGCGAGAAGATCTTAAAAAACTGACAGTGGTGTATATTCAAAAGAGCTTCCGTGTTTTCAGAGGTTGTAATGCATTATAACACCTCAAGCTGAAAAAAAAAAAAATAGGATTAGATTTTTTGGACCCCACATGCCCCACCAACCCCATTCACTACCACCACACATTACACTCCCTTATCTCCCTCTTTGGCCTATCAACTTCCATTTCACACAAACACAACACACTTCTCTTTTTCTCCCTCAGACTCTTCCACTGGTCCCCACTCCTCACCACCACCTCCACCATCTTTTCCAATGAGGTTTATCGAAAAAATCCTTAGGAATCTCTAAAGCATCTTTTTCTTTTATTTAAGGTAAAAAATCCTAATTTTTTTGGTGGGCTTTTATACTTTTGCTAGAGATTCTCTTTATCTAAGCTTTTGGAGTGATAATCTTGTGTTTATGATGTATATAGGTTTTGATTTGGTGGACTTATTTGATCAATGGGTTTATGGTTTTACAAATGGTGGCTATCTAAGGTTTAGTTATGGTGGAAATTTAGGGGTTTAGGTTCTATCATGTGTGTTAGGTTCTAAGGTCTTAGGATTTTATGTATTTAGAACTCTAATTTGTAATGTTGGCAAACCATGATCAAAACATTGTATTTAGTTTTATTTAGACTTGCTCAAAGTTGGTTTAATATTGTAAAGTTGGAATCGAGTGGCTGCAGAAGTACTTGAGACTTTCGGCCTGGCTCGATCGATCGAAGAATAGACTCGATCGATCGAAAATCGCACAGGTTGAATTTTCTGCAGAATTTCCAACTCAGCCCTACTTCATTAAACGTTTATGGTTTTATGTTTTTACCCTAGGTATATAAATAAAACCCTAGCCACGTTTTTGGAGGCAGCCCATATTGTATTGTTGCTCATACATTGCTGTTTTGTGTGAATCTCGTGTGAGATCTTTGAGGAGCTTTCCTTTACACAAAACTTAGGGTTTTCATGGTGGAGATTATTTCAACATCTTGAAGATCATTATTGTTGCAACCATTGGAACTTAAAAGAAAAGCAAGCGGGGAGCTTGTAGCTGATTGAAGAATTCAAGAAAGAAGTAGTCCGTGGATTCGGAGCCTGCGCGTGGTCGTGTCAGGAAGTTCTACTGGTGGGTAGCATTAGGAAGTCGAGCGGGGAGCTTGTAGTCCTTTTGTACGAACTTCAATTCTTTCATAGTGAATTCAGGTTAGCCTTGAGGATCGGTGGGTCAAATCCTCCCAAGTTTTTACCGTGTGGTTTCCTGGGTGATCATATCTTGTGTTATTTATTTTCCGCTGCTTTATATCTTGATATGATTGTTTAGATTGTTTTAACCTAGAATTGCTTAATTTGACTAAGTAACAACTTGGCTAATTAATCTAGGCTACGCAATCTGTGTGTTTAAGGGGTCTAAAACCGTTCAAGTGGTATCAGAGCGAGGTAGCTCTTTTTGTTTGAGATTCTTTAATCTCTGAGCTGATCCTTGACCCCTGTTGTCATGGAGCATGGACACTCTCTGTTTGTTCCTCCTCATTTTGATGGGAACAACTATGCCTATTGGAAAGTAAGGATGAAAGCATTCCTGAAATCCATTGATGAAAGGGTTTGGAACTCCGTTGAATACGGATGGGAGAAGCCCGCTACTCCTGTGAGTGAGTGGCAAACTTCTGAAAAAGAAGCAGCAAGCTTCAATAGCAAAGCTATGAATGCTATCTTTAATGCTGTTTCTATGGAGGAATTTAAGAGAATCTCTAATGTTGAGGTTGCTCATACTGCTTGGAAAATCCTCCAAACTGTGCATGAAGGCACAAAGGCAGTTAAGATAAACAAACTGCAGCAATTAACTTCTAGGTTTGAAAACATTAGGATGTCTGATGATGAATCCTTTGATGAATTTTATGCCAAACTGAATGATATTGTTAATTCTGCTTTTAATTTGGGTGAAATCTATGATCAACCTAAGATTGTTAGGAAGATTCTTAGATCTTTAACTGAAGACTTTAGACCCAAAGTGACAGCCATAACTGAAAGCAAGGATGTGGACTCCATCCTGTTGATGAGCTTGTAGGATCTCTTCAATCCTATGAGTCTGACCTACCTAAAGTAAACAAATCCAAATCAATGGCCTCTTAAGTCAGTTGATGATGTTGATGGTGGTGGATTTGATGATGAGCTCTCTGCTACAGAGATTGCCTATCTTGCCAAAAATTTTAAGAACTTTCTTAGGAATACAAATAGAAAGGCAAGAGGTACTTACACTGCTGAACCTAGAAATTTTAGGAAGAATGATCCCACTAAGGTTAACAATTTTGAAAAACCTAGAGAAAATTCTGGTCAATCTTCTAATAACTCTTTGGGTCCTCAGTGTTTTGGCTGTCAAGGGTATGGTCATGTGAAGTCTGAATGTCCTACATTCTTAAGGACTAAGGGTAAAGCTATGGCTGTAACCCTTAGTGATAATGAGGTTTCTGATGATGAGTCCGGTGGTGACGAGGATGGAAACTTCATTGCTTTCACGGCTACTGCTATAGTCAATGAAGGCATATCTGCTGAAGAGAACCCTTCTGATGGGGAACTCTCTGAAGATGCAGATCTTCAAGAGGCCTATAACAAACTTTGCAAAATTGCTGCAAAGGATGCTATGAAAGTTGATCTTGGCCTAAAGAAAATTGATTCTCTTGAGCTTGAAAAGAGAAATTTGCTTGTTAAACTGTTTGATGCAAATGAACTTTTGAATAATGTTAAATCTGAGAATATGCTTTTGCTTGATAAAGTTAGAACTTTGGAACATGATTTATCTGTTGCTAGATCTGCTAGTTCTAAACTTGATCACATGCTGAATGTTCAAAAGTATCCTTCTGATAAAACTGGGTTAGGATATGTTGAAAGCATCTTTGATACTGGACCTACATTCCACTACTTTGTTACCTTCTTCTTCTTCTGGACCTTCTGTGAGTGAGGTTGTGAGTGAACTGTCAAACCACCTGTGAGTGAGGTAGTTAAACCTGTAGAAGTTTCACCACCTAAGAAGACAAGGGTAGACTTAAGAGAATCTAAACCTAAGGAGCCTACCAAATCTAAGGACAAGATGCATGGTAAACCTGCGTGGGTTGTCATTATTGTGGTAAGTCTGGACATATTCGTCCTAACTGTTACAAGCTTCAAGCTGATAAGAGAGCAAATAAACCAAAAGTGCCTGTGCCTCAAGCACAAGATCCTATGGCATTAATTGGTGAATTGGTAAAGGTGTTAAACCTTTATTCCAATCATGGAGTTGGGAATCACTCAAATGTGAATAAGAACTCCAATGCTCATGGTGCATCTAAAAAGTTTTGGATGCAAAAGACTCGAAATACTTGAGTCTTTCTGACATGGTCCTTGTGCTTCATTGCTCTATTCTTTTGTGACCATTGTTCTTTGTTTTTTTGTGTTTTCTTTGTTCTAGGACTTGCATTGCATTACATTCATGCATTTCATTCTAGGATTTATTTGTTTCCTTTAAAAAAAAAAAAAATAAAAAATAAAAAAAAAAAAAGGAAAAGAAGGAAGCAAAATTTATGTTGAACATATTGTTCTTGATTTTTGAAAAACAAGGTTGGTCAATTTATTTACACATATCATGTCTTATGTACCTTGTTTAGCTTGGATGAGCTTACTTTATTGCACTTTACTAGTTTGATTTGTAGTGCATGTTGTGTGGGAAAGATGTTTATGGTGTTTATCACTTTGTCTTAATCTTGAAGTCACATGTTATTTGACTGTCGGACTTGATCCTTTTGAGAAAGGCATAAATAACCATCTCACCACTGTTCACTAGCCAATCATGAACACCTTAGTGCATATCATAAGATTCTGTGCTCGAGAAAGTGTAGCACATGCACAAAAAGAACATAAGGTGTAGCCTCAAATAAATTAAAACTGGTGTGTACTATTAGGCTTGATGCCAATTCACTTAATTCAAACCGGTGTGTACTATTAGGCTGAATGCCATCTCATGCAAATAAGAGGCAAAAATGCAAGAAACTTACATGATTGCAAGCTTTTGTTCTAGGAGATGTGGGAGTTATAGGATGTAACTCTTTAGGTGATAGTCTCTTTTGAATTCTATGTGATGGATTTTGTAGACTTTGTGATTGATTGCTATTCACATATCACCTCACATGTATCTCAAGTTTTTGCTAGTATCACACACGACACAAGTTACTCTTTGTTAAACACTGTACATGCTAGTGTGTGTTTTTGGTCTGACCAACCAAGTTTGAAAATATCTTGAGATTTATGCACAACATATTTGTTGCTTGAGAAAATATAATGGAGGTTGATTGCAATTTGTTTAAGAATAATGGGTTCAAAATTTGGTTTTTGAAAAAGCATTCCATCTCATACTCATGCATTTTGTTTCTTCAATTTAATGCTTTGAGGAGTTATTTTCAAAATTCGGCTTGTGTCTTTCAAAAACTGTGATTTTTCCAAAATTTAGTGAGCCTCTGCCCATTTCGATCGATCCAGCCTATTTTTCGATCAATCGAAAAAGTGCTCTCATTTGTCTTAAATGACTGTGCTTTTCGATCGATCGAATGTATTTTCGATCGATCGAATATCGTGGAAAAGCTTTTTAAAAGTTCAGTTCTGACTTTTTCAAAGGTGCTATTCAAATTTTTTTCAAACTTTTTCTCTCTCTCCGCGTTGGCAAGGCTCCACACCTCAGGATTTTTGTCGTTTTCCTCCGTTGTTTTTGCAAAATCTCTCTTCCTCAAGCCGGTAAGACTCTTTTGCCCTTCCTTTTGATGTTATTTTCATTATTTCATGCATAAATCCATGCATTTAAGGGTAATTTTCGGACTTGATTCTTTTGGATTTTCTGTTGATTCAAACCTTATTTTATGAAATTGATCATTGGGTTTTTGTGGGACACATTATATTAATGATCCTGGTGGTTAATTTGATCAATTTTGTTTTGTGAAAAATTAAAATTCTAGTTTGTTCTTGATCCGAATTGGGGCTTTTGTTAAATTGGATAGAATTTATGAAATTGGCTTGTTGTGTTGGTGCAATTAAGCATTATAATCTATGTGCTGTGTTTTGTAATGCTTAATTCATCAATTTGTTACAAAAATTTTCAAGTGATTTTTCAAATTTTGGGATTTTGATAGAAATTCCTTGTTCAAGCTCAATTTTGTCCAATTACTCTCAATTAAACTTAATTTGTCACTGCATTTAGATCATGCATCACAACATGTTATTGTTCATGCATCATATAGATTTTGTTCTATATTATTTATTGTGCTAATTTGCAGTCTGCCCTTGGTTTTGTTTTCTCTTGTTCTTTTGTTTTTCTCTGTGTGTCTCTGTCCTTTCCTTAGCACTATGCCTAGGAAAACTAGAGCCCGTAGGAGTGTTCACTCACCTTCTCCTTCACCCCCTCCATCCTTTGATAGTGAGAGGTTTCCGAGTGAGGCAAACCAAGAGACTTTTGAGAAACTGACCGTTAAGAGAAAGATTGGGCTGAGCGTTCTGTGCTATTAGATGAGCTTGATCCTGCCATTAGGGCAAATTTTGAGCGTCGGGGTTGGTTACCCTTGGTGGATTTTCTGATCCTCCTCCACCTTCTGCCTTGATTAGAGAGTTCTATTCGAACATCTCTATCCGCGTCTATGATTCCAACACTCTAGTTAAGAGTTGGATACGAGGCGTAGAGTACACCATTACTCCTCGGGTAGTGGCTGATGCTCTAGGGGTACCTTGGTCCAGCATCCTGTCTATCCTTATGATGAGTCTCCCGAGATTAGCGATGTTTTGTCATACGTCACTGGTACTACTGTCCAGTGGGGTTCTGATCCTCGGATCACTTCTGCTGAGCTCTCTGGGTTGCACTATCTGTTCTTTCGGATAGCTTGTCATTCGATCTGGCCTATTTCCATGTTCACACCATTCCTCTTGAGAGGTGTGTCTTTCTGTACGCTCTTGTTACTGATGCTCCTATTAGTTTTCCCCATCTTTTTCTTCGTTCTTTGAATGAAGTTTATAGGAGTTCATCTACTGCTCATGCTCTTGTTCATCCTATTTTCATTCATAGGATTCTTCTCTATCTTGGTCTAGATGCTTTCCTTCCTCTGAGCCCGTCCATGTGATAGGACCTTTAGGTGCGTCTTTTCTTAGACAGAGGGCCGCTCATCTTCGAGCTGGTTCTAAACACCCTAGATCTGAGCCCTCTAGTAGTGCACCTCCTCCTTCTTCTTCTGCAGGTATGGCTGGTGAGGATATTCCTATTCCTGTTGGTGATGATGATGCTGCTGCTGATGTTCCTCCACCTCCTTCGGCCGACTTTGATGTTCGTCGTACTTTGGAGACTGTCATGACTGTTCAGCAGGCTCATGGTCAGATTTTGGTGGACTTGCTGATGAGATGCGTGCTCTCCGAGCTGATCTTGCGCGTCTTCATTCACCCTCACCACCTCCTTTTGATGGCGACTTGTGATTGCCCTTTGGCATTCCGTCACAAAAAGGGGAGTGGAGTTTTGACTTGTAGTAGGTTTTTGTTGTTAGGGGGAGATTTTTTTGTTTTAGAGGAGCTTGTGGAGTTTTTAGATTGTATCTATGTGCTTCACTTTGTATATCATTTTTTTTTGGATATTCATGTTAGGGGAGTAACATTGATTGATATACATGATATTTTTTATTGATTCTTGTTGTTTATTGATTCACTGCGTATTGATTTATATTTATGACTTATTCATTCATATATGTCTTTATTTTGTGTTGTGTGGATCTTACAAGAATGTTATACCTGTTGTTTTACTCTTTACTGTCACACATGCTTTATGCGTTTGTTGAGTATTTCAGGATTATACAGGTTGATTCAACTAAGCTGCTGTCTACACTTGCAACTATGGATAGTAGTTAGGCTGAATTGAATTTTATGAGCATTATCTTTGTAAAGGGCTTTTTATTTGTAAAACTTTGAGCTGTTAATTAGGGTTTTGTCACGGATTGCCAAAGGGGGAGTTTGTTAGGTTCTAAGGTCTTAGGATTTTATGTATTTAGAACTCTAATTTGTAATGTTGGCAAACCATGATCAAAACATTGTATTAAGTCTTATTTAGCTTGCTCAAAGTTGGTTTAATATTGTACAGTTGGAATCGAGTGGCTGCAGAAGTACTTGGGACTCTCGGCCTGGCTCGATCGATCGAAGAATAGACTCGATCGATCGAAAATCGCACAGGTTGAATTTTCTGCAGAATTTCCAACTCACCCTACTTCATTAAACGTTTAGGGTTTTATGTTTTTACCCTAGGTATATAAATAAAACCCTAGCCACGTTTTTGAAGGTTGTCCATATTGTATTGTTGCTCATACATTGCTGTTTTGTGTGAATCTCGTGTGAGATCTTTGAGGAGCTTTCCTTTACACAAAACTTAGGGTTTCATGGTGGAGATTATTTCAACATCTTGAAGATCATTACTGTTGCAACCATTGGAACTTAAAAGAAAAGCAAGCGGGGAGCTTGTAGCTGATTGAAGAATTCAAGAAAGAAGTAGTCCGTGGATTCGAGCCTGCGCGTGGTCGTGTCAGGAAGTTCTACTGGTGGGTAGCATTAGGAAGTCGAGCGGGGAGCTTGTAGTCCTTTTGTATGAACTTCAATTCTTTCATAGTGAATTCAGGTTAGCCTTGAGGATCGGTGGGTCAAATCCTCCCCAGGTTTTTACCGTGTGGTTTCCTGGGTGATCATATCTTGTGTTATTTATTTTCCGCTGCTTTATATTCTTGATATGATTGTTTGGATTGTTTTAACCTAGAATTGCTTAATTTGACTAAGTAACAACTTGGCTAATTAATCTAGGCTACGCAATCTGGTTGTTTAAGGGGTCTAAATTCCTGTCAATCTCTAAACTGCAATTACAACTACCTATCTTCCCTCACCCACCAATACTTACCACAGCTCTCACATTTATCAATTTAGTATCAGCCTTAGTTATGACCTAGATAATGGAAATTTTCATTCAACTTTGTCTATACAATAATTCAATCAAAACAAAGAAAGAAAAAAAAGAAAACCTTGTTCATTGAGTATCATGTCCCAAGATTGATCATTATTTAAATTGCTAGCAAATGTACTATGGCAGTGGGACAAAACTTTACATGTATGCCTCAAGCATGCATTTAAACTCTTAAGTGGCCCACACCAATACCATAACACAACTCCTAACAATGACATAAGGGATTTAAGTGTGGGAAAATTTTAATACCTCAAATGAATTGAATATTTGATTGGATTAGAATCCCAAAACTTTAGAATCAATTATGGATTTTCAATAGATTAATAAGGGTGAACTACAAGGTTTTTTTTTTTTTTTTTTTTTTTTGTGACATTCTATACTATCTAAAATCAATTCTTTTTTGATTCGTGCATTAATCACTCAACTCTTAATCAAAATATCTCAAGTAACTCTTCTTCATCTTTTTATCAAAAGGGTCGCCTATATTTTTAAGTGAATTTCTTCATTACAATCTTGTCTATCCTTATACTTCTGCTTATCCATATTAAAATTATTAATTTAATAATTTCACTAACCCTATGTTTGGAATGAGGGAGAATGGAAGATACTAAATTTTAGTATATTCCAACCATCTTTTCCTTTCCTCTCATTTTCTCTCCCTCCATCCCCCTCCATTCTAAACCATGGAAGTCAATGTCGTATTGGTACCGGCCGTACTAAGAAAATATATCGTACCGGCCATTAAGCTGATAACAATAATCTTTTAAAATGTACCAAAAAAATATTGGGTCGTACTGGCTTGCATCAGCCATATTTTGGGTGTTTCGGTAGGTACAAAAAAATAAATAATTTTTATTATTTAAAAAAAAAATGTTATTCAAGCCATCATATTGGTTAACGTACTTAGATTAATACTTAGGCTTATAAAATACAAGGATTTTAAATTTTAGGTTAATAAACATAAAAATTAATAAATTCATACTTACATAAATAAACATAAATATGTGTGTGTGTGCGCGCTCTTAGAAATATATAAATAGCAATAAACCCAAAAAGGTACATCAGAATCAATCGAAACAAAAATATCTCATTGTCATGGCCTAACTGAAATGGCCTTCAGTATGAAATCAACTCCCTTGTTCCAAATGCACCACAAAATACATTTTATTTACAAGTATTTATCTATTGAAGGCATGTCAAATAATCTTTTTTTCCAAGATATTTATATATTTAAAATTAGGAATGGCATTTGGAAAAAAGAATTGCCATTCCAAACTCAAACCCTCTAAATATTTTAGATGTAAAATTCTACAAAATTTTAAGAATTTCATCCAAAACTCAAAGACATTTATGTTTGCAAAACCAAACTCGTTTCAAATCTATTTTGTTTATTTAACCATAAGTTTGGTTGAAAGGGTTGGATTACCTAAAATTTAATATTTAACATATTATTTATCTAATTTTAATCATTAGAAGTACTTTATACTAAATTAAACAATATTTTAAGACAGAAAGAATAACACGTTTACTTTTGTTAGAGAATTACTAATTTTAAAAGTAAATAAAATTAACGATAGTGGCATCCTAATAATTTACATATATAATCTAGCTGGGTTTGGATACATAACTTGCAAAACCTAAACCCTTCACAGACAATTGTTTAAAAATTTAGAAAACAAACGCATACTAAACACTAATTTAAAAATCTTAAACCCCTTACCTTTTAGGATAGGAAACCCTACTAAACTTTCCCATTACCATAGTTAAAATGAAATCTAAAAAACTAAAAAAACTAAAACTAAAAAACTAAAAAACTTACCTTAGTGCGAGACAGTGAGAGAGCTGAGTGAGAGGTCGCCGACGAGCGTCTTCCGCCGCCGATGGAGTGAGGGTTTGGGGTTTTTAAGTTTGGGTGTGACGGGGAGTGAGAGTCTTCTGCCATAGAGTTCGAGTACTCGTTCGAGACTTTTGCCTTTGCTGCCGACGAGAGAGTCTCTCACTGTTGCCGTAGAGTTCCCAAGAGTTCGCCGACGAGAGAGCTCTACTTGCCGTTCGAGCTTCCCAAGCTGGAGAGAGTCTTCTACCGCCGACGAGAGTCTTCTGCTGCAACGGGTTTTCTGCCGCCGCCGGTGTGAGGGTTTAGGCTTTGTGTGAATGTGTGAAGGAGAGGGAGAGGGTTTGGGCGTTCTGGTCTGAGAGTGAGAAGTGAGTGAGAAATGAAAATGGGTTTAGGTATTAGAAATGAGTTTAAGCAGACCTGGAAATTTTTTTAAACAGTACTCGAGCTTCACAAGCATGAGTACTGTATTGAATTTTTTAAATCCAATTGCTACAAGCAATTGGCGCCAAAACAGATTAATACCTGAGTTTAGTGAACTCGGGTATCTCATTGAACAGTACTCGAGCTCCCGAAGCTCGAGTACTGTTTGGAATTTTTGAATCAGCTTCCACATCAGCGTGCCACGGTTGAAGTAAAAAAACATAGTACTCGAGTTCACCAAACTCGAGTACTTAAAAAGATGGTAGATCCCCAATTATTTCCGAAACAGTGTTTTTGGGCCCAATATTTCCAAAATTGATGGTAATGGGCCATTTTGGCCTAGAGTTAGAGTAATCCAGCCCGACTTTGAAAGCCCCGTGTGTTCTAGGCTCTAAGAATTTCAGAATTTTTATTTTTTAAGGTCATTTTTTTGGAGTATTCTACAACCCTGCACAAAACAAAGCCCAAATTATTTATGGGCCCATTATCTCTACTCATATCATTTTTTTTTATACTATTATTTAAGGGGATTTCTTGTTTGGATTCTTCGATTTTGATACCTAAACTACCCTTATCATACTCACCTCTAAGTTTTCAACTAACGGGGATAAATATGTAAATTACAACTCATATACTTAAAGACCCACAAACTCGCCAATTTCTCTCATTCTTCTTCAGATTGAAGACATTTAGTTTAATTCTACATCCTCTTCTTTCTTCTTCTTCTACTTTCAGATTTGGTTTCTAAACAATTTAAACAAACATTGTCAAAGGCTGCAACGGCTTTTCAAGTCCTACCTTTTGCAAGTTCCTCTTTCTTTTCTTTTCTTTTGTTTATCATTGACTTTCTTTGAGTTCTTACTTGACATAGCTACCAAGTATTCATAGTTTGAAGAGTACTTACTTTTGGGTGAATGTGATTAGGGATTCAAAGGTGTTTAACAATTGCTTATCACTTGTGGCTGGCTTAGAAATTTAAAAAATGAGAGTTTATGCTTAAACTGGCTACTTAAGAAAGGATATTGGTAAGAACTATTTCTTTTTGTTATGGCCTGCAATCAAACACAAACTCTTTTTTGGTTGTTTTTATTCAGAATATACACTACTAGAAACACAAGAATTGCTATCTGTAGAACCCAACATCTTGGTTGTATCCTAGGGACAAATTTGCAATAATCCTTTTGCAACAATAGTGTAGGGGACAAATATTGTCTAAGGAAAATGATATTGTGCCTCCAAGTTATCTATTTTCTATTTGTCTTTTGTGTTAACCTTGTTCTTCTATTATTACTTTGTGTAATATCCCTAACATGTGTTATCACTGATTGCTATCAAAGAAGTTGTTTGCACCTTTCTTGCATGATATTTCTCCACCTGTACAGCTTGGTTGTATGCCTCAAAACACAATCAAGCAAGTGTGCAAACTTAGCAAAATTTTGTATTTGGATTTTCAACCCACACTCAAGGAACGGGCAACCATCTGCTCCTCTATTTCATTCGGATCTTACAAAATTATTGTTGACACCTTTAGATAGCCAATAAAATTGACATGTGTACAAAATAGTCCACCACGTGTCAAGCGTTAAGACCTTCATATATGACACATGGCAGAGTCCCAATAAAGGCTTTGCTCTAATATATTAGATTAGATAGATGTCATTTTTCTACCTATTGAAATCAAGTGCAATACTTAGGGTATATATACTCAATCTCAACTATTAAATTAAATATATTAAAAGGAAATAAAAAAATTAAAGTTAAACATTAAAAATGTAAAATAATTTGTGAGAGAAATTGGGTTAATTGCATCTAGGGTAATACACCTGAACTCAATCCATTTTTTACTAACACTAATGTTATTGTAGGTCTTCCTCCATTAAAATAAATAAATAAATACACCACAAGTCAACATCCTTGGTTGTAATTTATCAGTCCCCCATTTTGTTCTAGCTGAAAGTTCCTAGTTGGTCTATGTGGCAGGGAAACAGTTCCTAAATTTTGTTAAGACAAAACAATCTAATCATGAACTTTTCTTGCTTGTTATCCAAAAAAAGAAGAAGAAGAAGAAGTCTTCCTCTATTGAAAAAAATGCCTAATTAGTAGAAGGAAAGGCCAAAATAGAGATCTTATTGGCCCTACAATTGAATGAAAACAAAACCTAAAGGTAGACACAATTGTATAAATTTCTTTAAAACCAAGTCTTTGCTCTCACTCGAATGAGTTTATTAAAGGTGTAGTAACCCAAGACTGATTCGAAGATAGTGTTTGGGACACAATTTATTTGTCTGTGGGTTAAGTCTTAATCTTACATATTAGGCCCGAAACTTCACCTGGTTTCTCCTAACTTCCTAGTGTTTCCCGGTGTTTCTGCTCTCTGTCTCTCACTTCCTCAGTTTTTCCAACCCCCAAGCATCTACCCTCTTTCCCTTTTTATAGTCTCTTGTTAGTGAGGTGATCATTATTATTTTACCACTTGACACATATTCCTATGTTCATTAGAATCCCAAGGGATCTTCATGACTTTAGAGGATTCCCTTGGAACTTGTTCCAGATGCCAAATAGTGTTCGGTGGTGGTTCCCCAATGGCATTATCAGTCATCAGCTACCAATCTCGCTAGGTTCATGTTTCACCCTGACTTCCTTTGTTCTTGGTCAATGTTTAGCTGACTACTTAAGACTCCCTCAAGTGGTCGTCTCCTCGGCCATAATCCCAACCTCAAGATTGGGCCCATTGTGATAGGGCCCAGGGTCAACTCTCTCCCTGTGTACCAAGCTTAACTCGTCTGTTGGGCTTTGGGTCTTATGTTGGGTTTTGATCAAGTGGGCAGACATGGGTTGCTTGGGCCCAATTCCCCCACAATAGCCCCCTCACGATCTTGTTTCCACAAAATAGAGATAGGATCTGGGTTTTCTTGCCCCGTGGTCAGGGCCTTTGCTTTACCTTTTCCAAGAAAAATGATGGTTACACCTCGGGAAGATCAACAGTCTACCATTTAATGTAATGGACAAGACAACTTGCTCTTTTCAAATATGTAGCAGAATATGAAGTATCAGATGGTCCAAATGGCCTGACGCTTCGCTTACCGAGGCGCTCGTGAAGCGACATGATGGTATGCATTAATTGTATTTGGGCAGTTATAATTAATGACCCTTGTTTCTATAAATACCTCCCTTAATTCATGTTTTTCGTTTTCTTTAGTTTTTATTAAGTTCAGAATATTGCCTTCTTCCTTTTCCCAAGCCCTCAATCTCCCTACAAGATCACTCTCCTCTTTAAGAAGTCACTCAGTAAGTCTTCTTCCCTTTAACTATCTTCTTGTAACTTAGTTAGATTCAAAAACATGTCTTTTGCTTACCTTTTGAAAACTAGAGCAAACGTAGAATCTTTCAGAGTTAGATACAACATTCCTCATGACGTTGAAATTTCATATTGTCACGAGGGAGACATAGAGGACCAGAGGCTCCCCTATGTAGTATTTTTCCCTTTAATGTCCATACTTGAGGGCAGGGTTAGGTTCCCAGTGGATCCCTTGTTACTTAGGACCCTTAGTTTTTATGGCCTTAGCCCCGAACAATGTTTGCCTAAGTTTTATAGGGTAATCAGCTGTGTGGGGTGTCTCAACCAATTGTATGGCCTTAGCCTTGCCCACCATGACATCAACTTCTTGTACACCATTCGGGGGGGGGGGGGGGGGGGGCTAAAGCTCGGGTATTATCTTCAGCCCCTAAGCACAATGGTTAGGTTGATATCCTGCCTCCCCAACTCCAATAGGAACTCAACGGGGGAGTATGTGAGGGTGAGCGGGAATTGGTTGAATGGTGAGCTAACCTGTCAGACCTCTCCTCGTTAGGTCGGTACTTTTCTTTTCCCTGATTCCTCAACATACATAAATCGTGTCTCCCTCCCCTTTGTTTTATTAATATGCTCATTGTCATTTACTTCTCATCCATTTTATGTACATATGTCTCTCTTTTTCTTTTATTACTTTCTCGGCATCTCACTAACTCGCACCCCCTCCCCAACTGCAGTTTCAAAGAAATTCCGGCCAGATATAAACGTAGTGCATGTCCGGGAGCTTAACTTTGTCCTTCGCTCGGAGATATTTGTGCACTACGATGGACAGTTAAGAGCTTCTCGCCTGAGCTTGGGTTGCGTGCCCTCTTACACAAGCTACCAGGATTTGTCGAGCGCTTTGACAGTCGGCAACCCGCTATTGTCATACTTGGATGTTCGGCTGCCTAGATTCCTGCCACAAGGGCTCACTTCTAGGGAAGCCAGACATTTAGGTCCCCGACTAATCAGACACGATTCCCTTAAACCTATATAAGACGATTTGAGAGATACCGTTTTCCAAGGTCGAGTGGTACACATTCCTTTGGAGACCCCCATTTTAGGAGATCTTGCAGAAGAGGGTCCAGTTGCTGAGAAGGTAATTCCTGACGAGCCCGTTCAACCTGACCCAGTAGAAGAAATGGTCCAAAAGCGCTCTATGGCTTTGGACTGTTGGTTTCCAACTGTGCAGGCCTCGGGAGGTCAGGCTATCGCTCGACCTACTCTTCAACAAACTACACCCCTTGCTTCCCAACAACGGAGGAAGCGACAAAAGGGTGCCAATGGCATTGCAGTTGGGAGTAGTACTCCCCCTGCTGCCCACCTCCCCACTTCGGCCTCGGGTCGGGCAACCATTCAACCGACCGGCAAGACCCCCTAAGAGACGCAGCCTGTCATAATCGGCTCTCAAGTAACGGCTTCTTCCTCGGGTTCTGGTATCGGATGGGAGTGCTCCTTCCATTTGGGGGATAAGGTTCTGCCCTCGGACTCCTATGTCTGGACATAGAGGAGTGGTGAAAGAGGGCTGGTATCGGACAGTCTCGGGCAGGCCTTATTGTTGCCTGCCGATCTAGAGCATTACTCCAGCTGCAAAGATGAGGACCTCATGCTAAAATTAAAGTGGCACACTATAGCGCTAAGCTTTTTATTTGTTCGAATTATAATTATTTTGTTGTCTCGGTCCCTTTCGTTTCCTTTGCATACTTCTCAATTTACAAGTGTTACCAATTGGGTTTGAATAATCCCGCTTTGCTTTTCTGTTGTCCCTAGCTACCCGATTGACCCACGTGGTGGAGGGTCGGTTGAAGGAGGCACAGGAAGAGACCGACAAAGAAAAGGCCCTCAAACAGGTAGTCAAGACCAGCTTGCAAGAGAAAACTCTAGGGCTAAATGTGATGAAGCGGGGCGACTACCACCGAGAAGGCACTGGAGTTGGTTGAGCAGAAAGCCAGTGATCTTCAAGGTAGGCTTAGGGAGACCAAGCTTAAGCTCTCGACGACAGCTAGCATCCTCTCTGCCCGAGACAAGGAACTCACCGACCTTAAAGGCGCAGAGAAAGCTCGGAAGCAGACCTACTACAATAAGGGTTTCAAGGATGCCGAAAACTCAGCTGGTCCTTTGATTTTCCAGGCCCAGAAGTTTGGGTTCATGGAGGGTTGGATGACTGTAGTTAA